>NC_028638.1:55290439-55361505 GCF_001406875.1 Solanum pennellii | reverse complement strand
GGGGGGGGGGGGGGGGGGGGGGGACGAGATCACTGAAGAAAAAGAAGAAGAAAGGGGTGCGGGTGGGGGGGTTCTTCGAACCAAAGGGTGGGGTTGTTGATGGTGGGGTGGTGAAGTGTGAGGAAGATGAAACCTTATTGGTTGGAAAGAAAAAAAGGGGCCTATTTATTTTATTTGATTTTTTTACGTTTTCACTCGCCAAGTTCACGGGATGTTTACTTATTTTCCCATATTTGAAATAAATAAACAATAGTCACTACATAAAAAATGATTATTAGCGGCAATTGATTCTTAATTATCGCTAAATATGTATTTTTAGCGGCAATTTGTGAAATTATGTCTTAGGCCTAACTCACACCCCAAAAGTTAGCTCGAAGGAAGGAGGATTGCCCAAGCTTTATAAGGAGTCCACCATCTCATTAACCACCGATGTGGGACTTTTGTCATTCTTTAATACCCCACCTCACGCCCAGTGCTTAGCATCTGGTGCGTGAGCAATTTTGATTTTGGGGTAACCAACATCGAGTGAGACGGGCCCTGCTCTCATACCATGTGAAATTAGGTCTTAGGTGACACTTAACTAATGTCGATAAAGATTTTAACACTTTCTATTAATATCGATACTTATTATCATTAAAAGTTATTTTTGCTATAGTGAGCAAAACTTTCACGAATTAATAAGTTTGGGAAAATATAAGACAAATCAAACACTTTTTAAAGAGAAAATCCTAACATTTACCCTTTATAGTATGTTATTATCAATAGGCAAATAATATACCAATTTTTATTTTTTTTAATCATGAGTCAAGCACAAAATATATAGAAGTGAATAGTGGCACGCTGCACGGACCTTAAGGTTTAAGGTGGCCAAAAAACAAGACGATGGATATGCTTATAATTAACTTTGGTGGTCCTTATTATGCACACAAGTAAAGCTAAAGATTTGTTCGCATTCGATATTTTTATTCGTCCAATAAATACATGACACTGTGTTTTATCACATGGTTGATGTGAACAATAGTCACTTTTACTTTCCTGTAACCAAGATAGTTCATTTTAATGAGCAGTAAAAATATGTACTATGTTTCTTGGAGTTTTACGAACAAGTTGTTTCCTAGTAAGACACTTCACGCGTTACAAAAATAAATATAGAATCATAGGGGACCATAAAATGCAAGCAGGCACAATTTATTAGAATACTTATATAGTACAGTAAAAATTGGTTTTCCAAATCCGTTCAAATTGTATTACAGCTTTAAGTAGGGGACCATGATTTAATTATGGTAAATTAATATTAAAAATTAGATTAAAAGGACAAAAGCATCAGAAGAGACATTACTCCGTTTATTATGTAATAAAATATATCAAAATCTCAAATCCCTACTTTATTATAGTTTGTTACTTTAATTGAAGACATTGTATCCGTTGTATTAAGATGAGAAGACAATCTTAGCCATTCTACTTTTTTCTTATTGCCAAATTAATTATTAGTATTAACCTTTTATCTTTTTGATAATGGCGAGGTATTACTATCGTATTAGAAGATTTTGGCATTGTTTAGGACAATTTGGTGATCTAGAGGTCATATTTTACTTTATTTTGATTAAGTCGTTTTGTATCGAAATTAGGGAGGATTCAGAATTTAAATTGTATTGATTTAATTTTTTTAGTTTTGAACTTATTATATTTTAATGTTATAATAAATTTCATTAGTGTATAGAATGGATATAAAGTATAACCTCGAAAAATAGACTACATACCCTCATTACTATAGTATATGATTTGGTGGATAAACTGGTTTTAACTTGAGTATTTTTATTAATACAAATTAACTTAATAAATACAAGTAATTAATCAAATACAGCACAATACTCATATGACTAATCGATAATTTAAAATCATAATTTAAAGTTAAAAGATGATATAGATTTCATAAATTAATGATGATTTGAAATTAGACTTTCAAATTATATGGTCAAACACGCCTACAAAAACATTCCATTTAATTATAGCATATGCAAAGTTGATTTTAGAAAATGAAAACCTTAATTATGTGCATATATATTATTAGCATTTCCCTTAGATTATGTTTTATTGGCTAAATGAGGCAAAAACATGTCTATCTCACAGCCCTTATAATAATGGCAACAACTCACTTTTATTATGGCCTCTACCAACCTCTTTTTTGAAAAAACAAGTAAAAAAAAATGAAGAGTACATAATGGTAAAAAATTACCTCCTCCATGTAAATTTCTCTATTTCCTATTCAATTTTGTTCCCAAAAATGACTTCTTGTTTTATTAAAAAAACAAAAAAAAAAACAGTGTCTGTTTTTTCCCTTTTCATGTCATTTCTTATTAATTGTCCCAAAATAAAATGAATATACCGATACCATGTTTGGAAAATCCTTTTGCAATTCTCTCAAAGTACTTTCCACATTCTTTATATGTATATATATATATACTATTTTGAGATGCCTTATAATATTTATTCAGTTTATAAAATCAATAAATAATTTATTATTTTAATTTATTTTATTGTTGCTATTAAATATTGCTCTCTCCATTTCAAAATAATTGAATTGTTGGAATGTTTCACGACTTTTTAAAAAAGAAAATTAAGATATAAAGTAAATGTTACTTTTCATTTTTACTCTTATTCATTATTATCAAATTAATCTTTAGAATAACTAAATATTGATCATAATAACTAAATTCAGTATTAACTAAAAAATTTAAATCATTCCAAATACAAAATACAATGTGTGACTCTTAAAATGACTAAGAAAATTTCTTTTAAAACCAAAATTTTAGAGGTAAAACCCTATCAAAAATTTACAGTCAATTTTTGGAGGTAAAACTTTAACAAATATGACTAAAAAAATGAGTTCGGAGTCTAATGGGTATAAAATATTAACAAAATTTTCAAAATGGTATATAAAATTTTATATTAACCAAAACGGCAAAATCGTTGGAACAACAGCGATTATTTCTTTTTTTTTTAGAAAATGAAATGTTTCAGCGGTTTTGCCGTTTTGGTTAATATAAAATTTTATATACCGTTTTGAAATTCTTGTTAATATATTCATACCCTTTAGACTCCGAACTCCTAAAAAAATGCTATTGAATTACATCAATTTAGTTTTCATCCATAATAATTTTGTGAACTATTTCAATCGAATTTTCAAAATCCAATTTCATAAAATCTGCTAATTCACTTTTAAATTTGGTGCAGATTACAAGTAGAGTTTACACCAAAGATGGAGTGTTAATTTGTCAATAAAGTGAAGAGTTCTTTGTATGAAAATCTCAGCCACATTAATATACGAAATTTTCAAGAAAATAATTGAAATTAGTTGAAGTTTCTTGAGCTCATTATATAGAAAATTCAAATGGAGAGTAGAAACTGAAGAATATTTTTAAAAGTAATCTTGAAGATTGAACAATCAAGTTAATTAAAAATATAAAAAATATCTTAACAATTGAATAACTTTGAAATGGGGTGAGTAGTATTTATTTTTCAATGCTATAATACTTATATTTAATAAAGGTGATTTGATAAAATTATCCCTATTATTTATCGCTTCTTAATTTTATGTCAAATTAATAGTGGACAACGGTAAACAACTATTATCGTACAAAGAGAATAGGGAAAAGGATCAAATATGCCCCTAAATTATTCGAAAAGGTCTAGATATACCTTCCGTTTAAAGTTTGGTTCACTCATGCTCTCGCCGTCCAATTTTTGGTCCAAATATGCCCTTATGGACGTTAGTTGCCATGTTGGACACATCCAACTCATTTTTCATTTCTTTAAATGTCACATGGAATTGTCATGTCATTTTGACCTTACCACATGTCATTTATATGAAAATGGAAATATATTCTGACTCATAAACACCTAATCCAAATCATAAACCAACCCCCTTTTAAACAAATTATTCGATCGATTTTCAAAAATTTTATTTCATTTTTATTTTTTTCGATAAATTCCGAAAATGAGTTATTGATTAGTAAAATAATAGGAAGAATATGAAAAAAAAAATATAACATTAGCGCCAAAAATTCACAAATATTTATAGTAGCTTAAATTCAATTTAAACACCTTTTTTAAAAAAATTATTTTTTTTGATAAATCCCGAAAATGAGTAATTGATTAATAAAAAATATGAAAAAATATAAATACAGTAACCTTAAATTCAATATTTTCAATATTTTTCGGCAAATCCCAAAAATGAGTTTGTTAACAAAAAATATGAAAAAATATAAAAATTATGCAAAAAAGTTCACAAATAAAAAATAGGAAAATATGAAAAAAATATTTTAAAAAATTGTTGAAATAATTGAATTTAAGGTTACTATATTTATTTGTGAATTTTGACGTAAATTTTTTATTTTATTTTCATATTTTTCCCTTTTTTATTAATAAAGTACTATTTTCGGGAATTGCCGGAAAAAAAAATTTTAAAAAATTGAAGAATGAAATGTTACTATATTTATTTGTTAACTTTTAGCATTAATTTATATTTTTTTTCATATTTTTTATTAATCAATTACTCATTTTCGAGATTTACCTAAAAAATAAAATTTAAAAAAAAATATTGAAATGTTAGATTTAAGGTTATTATATTTATTTGTGAAATTTTTGGCATTAATTTTATATATTTTTTCATATTTTTTATTAGTCAATTACTCATTTTCAGAATTTATCGAAAAAAATGAAAATTAAACAAGATTATTGAAAATCGTCCGGATAATTTATTTAAAAGGGGTTGATTTATGAGTCAAATTAGGTGTTTATGAGTCCGAATATCTTTTCATTTTCTTATAAATGTTATGTGGTAAGGTCAAAATGAAATTACAATTACATGTTGCATTTAAAGAAATGAAAATGAGTTGGATATTTTCAACATGACAACTAACGGCCATAAGGGCATATTTGGACCAAAAGCTAGACGGCGAGGACATGAGTGAACCAAAAATTAAACGGAGGGAATATATAGACCTTTTCGAATAGTTTAGAGGCATTCTTTTACTTAGAGAATATTATGTCATTGTAATTTTCTGGAGAATGAATCTGGACACATCCACAATAGCAATTATTAAAGGAGTAAATCTCCCTTTTGAGATATCATAATTTTTCCAACACTTAATTAAAATAAAGTTTAAAGAAAAGATGAATGAATAATCCATATGAAATTCTCTTTCTTTTTCGTTATAATTAATCATGGCATTCTTGCTATATAAAAGGGTGACAAGGATCAAGGTTTGCCAAATGGAAGACCATAATATTTATTGAATTAAATAAATTAAAAAGAATTATTATAAAAATATAAATATCCTAATCATACGAAGCTACACCTATATGATGCTCTAGCAGCACGCTAGCTACTTTTTGTTATCAGCAAAAAAAAAGTAAAAAATATTTTTTCGTTAAAATAAAATATATATTCCTAACAATTATCTTCTGACTCTGTAATTAAAAAATTGTGAGTGGCCATGGCGGCTGAAATTAAAAATTAAAAGGAAAAAAAATGAAGCCCAGATCCCTTGCCAGGGCAATCAGAGTTAATTTAATTGGAAACAGAATATTTTTGTGTACTAAAAAAGGAGAAAAATTACTTCACTTTGCTTTATTTATAGTATCTCCATATAAAAGAGGTAGAAATTATACCACCCAGCCACTAGCTACACCTATATTTAATTTATATTCAATTTTCTTTTAAAATTTAAACAAAAAAATTATTATTTTTGACGAACTTTAAATTATCACAATTACTTAATTTCAAACCACTCTTTAAAAAAATAAAATACAATGATAAAGCACACATCAGAAAAAATAGTATTCTTTTATTATAATGCAATTCACACGTCATTTCTTCAGAAATGAAGCAATTGTCACTCGACAACTCAACTACGTAAGGTTCAATTACATGTGCCTAGAGTAGAGTTTAAGTTCTTTTCTTTCTCAATAACAGGATAAAAGTATAAAAATTAAATAATTGTATTATATGTCTATTACTCTTTTCCAAAATACAACTAAAAATTAAATTTTTTTCTATCATAATCAATGAAACCTTTTGTTAAAAAGTATTATTTTCACCGAATCAATGCGAAAACACGTTGTAAGAAACAAGTAATCACTAGAATATTAAGAAGCCTTTTATTTTCTTCGTGTGAATTATTATATTTTTTTCATTAATTCAATTAAATAATATGAAAATTTTAAAATAATCACTCAATATTTTCCGTGGGACACTTTGCCCCGTAAAGGGTGTATCCTTTGCAGATGGAGCACCTTTGTTCGTAAGTGATGACGATAAAAGCCCCAAAGAACAATTTATAAATAATAAGTTATAAGTAAAGCAAATAACAATAATAGAGGGGTATCTAATTAAATTTATTATTTTTCCTTACGAGAAGGTTGCGTTACTGCGCAGATACCTAAAGCTACTCTACTCTATGAAATTACAAATAATATTATGTCATAGAACAATTCCTTATTTATATTTTTTATTTAATTTGAATAGAAACCACACTTTAGATTCTTCAATAAATTTAGTGGGTTTTATAGTTTTAAAAAAAAAAGTTTGGATGGCTACTGCTAACTAACATATATTCACAAAAGAATAATAAATTCAATATAGTAATTAGTAATCCAGCAGATTTTGCTCTTCAAATAACAATCTAATTAATCCGAATAAAGATTTATATTTTTAAAAAATTTTCCTCTCACAAAATTTCTTTTAGTAAAAATAATAATGTAGAAAGTAAAGTATACTACACGGGATATAAAAAAAAATCATTTTCTCCCTTTTTTGTATAATATTTCGAGCAACTAGGGTGATTTATAAGAATGAACTTGAAGATAAGCGGTTTTGAATTTCCGGAGAACTCCAAATTTAACAAGTTTTGTTCCATTATTGTAGTGTATTGGGCTGGAAATCCAGTGGGCTCCTTAAATGCCATGTGGTTTTCTTGGGCCATATTGTATTTCATCTCACTAATTTGGGCCTTTGATAACTGAGAACATTATTTCTAAGTTTGTGTTCTAGGCCTAATCACGACACAAATGGTTTGATATGTGATTGACAATGACTAATTTCGGCTTAGGAAACTTACCTAAATATAATATCATAAAAGAATATTTATCATTTATAGCAATAATATTTTTAGTCACTTGATCACATTTAATATATTTATAATATAATTTAATACATATTACAGAAAACAATTATAATATATTTTTTTTTTATGGATAATACATTTATCACACATTATAATACAGTTCTAATACATGTTACAAATATAATAATTTATAAAACACATATATTACAAGTTTTCTTGATGGATAATACATTTATCACATATTTTAGTAATATGTTAATTTCTTAACAAACAAGCATAATATATTTTAAAACAGTTACAATACATATATATTGCATACAGATTTATCATATCATTATTATGTAGTGCTATAAATGATTATAAATAAAAAGTAATTAATTAATAAAAGATATCATGCAAGTAATTTTTCCTTTCTTGTTCATATAGAGTTACAATGTTATACAGATAAAAGTTTTAATCTATGATTTTCCAACAAGCGTTTAAATGACCCGATCTATTCTGGAAAACTTTGCCAAGGAAACAATATTTGTACATTTTAAAGTGTTGTTTGGTAGGAATTTCTGAACTTATCATATACTATTAGTTTTTCAAAAATGTTTTTTTGAAAAATAAGTGGGGTTCTCCACTTTTTATTCTTCTTCTGTTCGATGTGGTAAATTATAAGAAAAAAAAAATATTATTCTAAAAGAATAAAATATTACATATTATCTAGCTAGACAAATAGGGGGAATTTGTGGGGGTTGGGGTTGTGGGGTGAGAGCAGGAGATATAAGGATTGGGTGAAGCTGAATGAAGCTGAAGGACTCGTTTGGTGTGAGAGATTAAAAATAATAGTGAAGAGCGGAGGATATCGGAATGCTGATTGTGAAATGTTTTCCTACTTCAACTAAAGAAATCATTTTGAATGAAGAGAAAAATTTTGACATCTTCTCTGTACCTGAATACACAAAAGAAACTGAATTCACATAAAAGATGCTAATAATCATCATATTCAGCAACATCCACCTTATGGTATGAATAAAATAAAACATTTCCAAGCAAACAAGTTTGTTTTTATGCAAAGAAAATGGTTCACAACGTTCACCTTAATTAGTATTTTGCTGAAAATAAAGGTACTGGAGTTTTCCTTTATTATTATAGAAATATACTTCATATGCTTTTATGCAAAGCTGAAGATAAGGACTTTTTCATTCACAGCATCCAACCAGGTATCATACCATTCACGTTTTGGGCATTTGTTACTGCTGTTATTTGGCTTGAAGTTGTTATTGGATCGAACCTGCATCAAAATCAAAATAAAAACATTTTTTGATTTAGCCAAGCACTTTAATTTTGCGAATAACTTTCATCGATATCTCTAGAGTATTAAAAGCTATATTTGTTTACTTCTTCCTTTTTTTTCAAATCACTGAGCAAATCTCACTTGTCAACTAATCGACAGATGTAAAATAGATATGATAAACTAAAAATTAAGATATATATAGAATGAATATGGTAGAATTTACCCAATTTGCAAGGAAGAGTTGCACTCTAGAGGTTGGAAGAAACCCTGAGATTGAGGATGTTGCTGCTGACCATAATTGAGACTTTGCTCACCACCACCCCATGCTTGTTGCATGTTGTTTTCAGCATATATTTCTTCCATCTGCTAACAAATTATATGCAATTCAATGACTTTGGTACATCAATCAATAAGGAATATTGATCTTCGGCTTAATAATTACTGAACCCTAAAAACTAGCTCACAATTTCCTATACCCATTCCTTGAAAGAGCCGATGTGAGACTCTTCAACAGAAATACTTTAATTTAGCAACTTAGCTAGGTAAAAAAAAACCTAATCTAACAAAAATCAATCACAATACAACTAGTAATATACATGTAGCTAGAAAATGAGTTAGAATCACATGTATGGGCAACCTACCTTTCTTTCAAGAACCTTGTTAGCCTCATTCCACAATTTCTCCTGTTATGATAAAAGAGTAAGTTAATTCAATTACTAACTATTGAACACATGCATCATGTTGAACATTTTAGAATCAAATGTGAATACCTTAGTTTGAAGATCAGAAAGCTGGTCAAGCATCATTTGTGTCTATAGAGCAGCCAGAAGATAACAATCAGAATACTTGAATTGAAATTGGTCTAAAAATTTGTTATAAGTTAATATAAATAAGCTTACCCTGGTGGACCTAATGTGTTTGAGGGAAGTATCTAGTTGGACTTCAAGATGCTCAAGATCATCTATAGTCAGAGGCCCCAACTCATCTCCAAGAAGGTGTCTGTAAAAGTATAATAAGTTATCAAGAATACAACTTGTGTACATCCTTATATGTCAAGTAATTTAGACAGCATGATTATGGTTAACATAAGGGTATCTAATGGACAATCGGATTTAAATGGGCTGAATAAATAATTGATCCGACTAAAAGCATATGTGCTGAGAAAAAATAATGGATTAGATCATGACCCGACTCACTTAATTTGAATAATACTTACATACTATAGTAATTTATAGATCAAACTAATAAAGGCAAACCAATTTCTCAACAAAAAGAAAAGCCAGAAAATACAAGATTTGTGACTAGAACGTCCAAAGATGTCACTTATATAAGCTTATTTAGTTTGTTATATTTATTTATCTTGAAATTGATAGCATTATAAACACCGCTAATTGGTGATACTATAAACCTCCACATAGTACATAAAAGATTATATAAATATATCGAAAGTTTTGGATTTAATAAAATGTTACTAGACTGTTGTTTAGATAAATATTTTTTTTATAGTCAAATTAAACTAAAAAATGAATATGTCTACTTTTATTTAGTACTTTTAGACGACACTAAACATTAAAAAAAATTAAAATAGAGAGGGAATAAAGAAACTAAAGTATCATAGAAACTGATGAAATTTTGCACCAACCCCTTTTCTATTATCAAGTCGAAAATTGGGTTAATTTGGGCATAAAAACTGCGGTAAGTTGGCAAATGGATTCTGATTAAACGTGTTATGATTTAGCCCATTCTTGAACCATGTTGAGCTTAACTGATAAAATTCTGGACAAATTGAACGGGTCAATAATATTTAGGTCTCATTTGACACCTATAGATTATCTAACTAGCTATAGTTAATTACCTTTGATATCGCTGCAGTGACTCATATTTGGCTTTGAGTTTCAAGTATTCCCTATAGCTGCTTTGCTGCAATGGCTCACAAGATGGATCAATAACTTGAAAAGGGTCCATATATATATAAAAAAATAAAATTCTTCCTTTATTCGCGAAAAAAATTCGATAGAAAAAATTGTGATCGAGCAGCATTCGATCATGTCAGAAATTAAAGCAACTAACTTACATATAGTAAGTTATATTATGGTAAACGAAATTAGTAGCATTTGTTACCTCATTATCTTTGATTGATCGATTGACTTCCAATGTTCCATAGCTGCACTTTTGGTACCTATCAAGTGTTTTGAGCATACTGTTGCACAAGATAAATAAAAAGGAAAAAGTTATTAATCCTCAAATAAGTGGATTGAATCAAATATGAGCAAGTAAAAGTAAATATCCGATCCATTTTTATTTAACACGGATAAAAAAATGTGATAAATCGCAACTCTTTTTTAAAAAAGACCATTTTGCCTGCCCTGTATGGCCATGCAAAAGCGCTATAAACGGGATGAAAATATTAAACATGTTCGGATAATGCACTCAAGAGATAATTAAGGATAAAATCTACGCCTCTTTGTAAAATTATTTGGATCAACATTTATATGATGGACGAACAGTGTAAATAATTTCTACTTATTGTAAACCAATGAATCATTTTTTATCATATTCTAAAACTACGATTACCAAGCTGACTTGAGTTAGCCCTAATCCTTCTTAGAAAACAGTTTCAAAAACTGTTTTCAATGCACAGAGATATGAAGTAAATGCTACTTACTAATGTACCCAACTTCCTCATTAGGTCCATTTACTTGTTGTATATTGTAATTATTTTTATTTTTAAGATTACGCATATATTCAATAATGATAACATCTTTTAAATGACCGGATAAGTCTTTACACTAACGATATAAATAACATAAATTCTTTTAACCGTATATGTTAAATTGAAGGCCACTCAATCAACTTCATGAATTTTTGACTACTACACTAATCCAAGTACTCTATACAATTTCCCCACCGTGTTAAATTTACAGTCTTTCTATTAAAGAAGTCACAACTCAAATGATAACTAAAGAGAAATTTGCTTCACGGATGAAAAAAAATAAAATATATGCATGTCATGAGATTACCCAAAAGATATTTCCTAGGCTTCCTTAAAATTTGAACTGATATATATTATTATAAATTAAAGTCAATATTTAGTTATAAATTTTAAAGTGAATGAACTTTATGAAGCACACAGTAATACCCAGTGGACTGATTTATCACAAATGTCTATGATCACAGAGGTAAAAACAGGATATTATGAGTCTTTTATCATATCAGTCTTGTTTGTCATCATCAAAAAAGGCTAGAATTAAGGACTGGAAGACGTTTTATCTGGTTATTCAGATCTGCAGGTACGATTATACTCGGTCCATTTACTCTTTTCTTTATAAGAAGAGATTGTTTAATGACCGATCTAAACAATATTAAGTGCATTTTCCAACTTTATTTAATTTTAAAACTCAGGATCTGACACGAGAGGTTGCTCGGATGATAAACAACCTCCATCGCCAACTCTAAAATTGTGAATTCGAGTCACTAAGGAAACAAAAATAGCGTGATCTCCTAGAGAAACGCACTAAAACATAAGATCTATATGTTTTATTTATTTTATGAACAACTTTAGGATGAGAGTATGATTTTCATGTTGTATGTAACAGATCTTTGATAATATAGAGCTTGAATCCTAATTTCAGATCTTAGAATAGAGAAAAAAAAAATTACTTGTTTGTGCTGCAGAATTCATAGAGTTTTCCACGATTAGAGAAAACGAGTAGAGCAACTTCAGCATCACAAAGCACAGATAGTTCATAAGCTTTTTTGAGCAATCCATTTCTCCTCTTTGCAAAAGTGACTTGTCTATTTATCTTGTTTTCTATCCTCTTCAGCTCAACTCTTCCTCTACCCATCCCTCCTTCCTCTGATGATCTTTTTCTACTTTATTTTCTCACTAATTTCTTCTCTTGGCTAACTCTTAGATCCTCTTTTCTCTCCTACTGAAACAACCAAAATTGTGAAAGAAATGCAAACCCTAGCTAGACACACACACAAAGAAAGAAAGAAAAAAAAGGATTCTTATCAACTTTTGTTTTTTGTTTTGGTTGAATTTCAATGTTTAGAGAGAGAAAAAGTGAACATGGGTTGTTTTTTATCTATGGCATTTCTTCCTATCTTCTTTAGGGATTCATTGTTTTAACTTTAGGATTTGCTTAGGTACTCCAAATTTAGATACCTTAGAGCTTTAGGGTTGGTTCTTATTTCCACTACTTTTTCAAGTTTCATGTATTTAGCCAATGCATTATAGGGATTAGTCTTACGCTTCAGTTGATCCGCGTGGAGTACACGCACAACAACTATTCGTTGTCTGGGCTACACGCGCTTGGTTAGTTTGTGGGAGCTTTTGCTTCTCATTTGTGCGGTCCATCAGTGAAAGAAAAAATGGCGTGTACTAAATTGGCTGGACACGCGTCGGTGTATTAGTGGATATTACGTACATATCATGCGTAAGCAAATAACTCACTTCTTCACTGTAAATTTATAGAAATGGAAAACTTACTAACAAAAATTTATTTAGCTAAACTACTTATCCATCTTAAATAAGACATAATTCAATTTTTATTTTGACATAATACATAAATATGTCCTTTAATTTGACTTAAAATCACATTAATGTCCTTCAACTTTGGGTGTGCACAAGTAGACACTTAAACTTGTATAAAATTGAACAAATAGACACACATGTCCTACATGTCATTTTTCGTCCTACGTGGTGTCCTATGTGTATTTTGCCATGTAAGACTCATGTGTTTATTTATTTGAAAGTTGGATAGTCAAAGTGTTTATTTGTGCATTATGAAAGTTGGAGGTCAAAGTTAAAATTTGAAGCCAAGTTTAGGGTACAATATATGTATTATGCCTTTTATTTTTAGCATTCTGAAACCAACTCAACTCATAAACCTAATTTTTTGAAAGTTTCACAAGGGATTTTGAGTCTAACTTCATTCGAAAAAACTAATTTATGATGAAAGGATTAATGTCGAATATCATACGAGGAAATAACTCATTTCAATATTAGTCTTTGGCTCTTTGCTTATTAGGGAGAAGAGGAAAACCAATTCAGGAACGGAGATAAGTGATAAGCTTCTTTTTCCTCCTTTTGTACAATGCCTATTACTTAGTTTATTTTGCTCATATTGTTATATTGATATTTTTTTATTTTTTTTAAAATCATACTCTGATTGTACTACTTTTGATTTGAGAATCCATCAAAAATAATCTTTCTAAATAAAGATAAGAATAATGTATATCTTTTACAGACTTTACTTGTAAAGTTACATCGAATACCCTAAGATTAACATGAATAACCATAAAAAGGTATGGAGTTGTACTTTATCGAAATTCAATNAGTAGACACTTAAACTTGTATAAAATTGAACAAATAGACACACATGTCCTACATGTCATTTTTCGTCCTACGTGGTGTCCTATGTGTATTTTGCCATGTAAGACTCATGTGTTTATTTATTTGAAAGTTGGATAGTCAAAGTGTTTATTTGTGCATTATGAAAGTTGGAGGTCAAAGTTAAAATTTGAAGCCAAGTTTAGGGTACAATATATGTATTATGCCTTTTATTTTTAGCATTCTGAAACCAACTCAACTCATAAACCTAATTTTTTGAAAGTTTCACAAGGGATTTTGAGTCTAACTTCATTCGAAAAAACTAATTTATGATGAAAGGATTAATGTCGAATATCATACGAGGAAATAACTCATTTCAATATTAGTCTTTGGCTCTTTGCTTATTAGGGAGAAGAGGAAAACCAATTCAGGAACGGAGATAAGTGATAAGCTTCTTTTTCCTCCTTTTGTACAATGCCTATTACTTAGTTTATTTTGCTCATATTGTTATATTGATATTTTTTTATTTTTTTTAAAATCATACTCTGATTGTACTACTTTTGATTTGAGAATCCATCAAAAATAATCTTTCTAAATAAAGATAAGAATAATGTATATCTTTTACAGACTTTACTTGTAAAGTTACATCGAATACCCTAAGATTAACATGAATAACCATAAAAAGGTATGGAGTTGTACTTTATCGAAATTCAATGTCTTCTTCACCAATTCACTTATCTACTTATGTCTTATTAGACCTTAATTTATTGATTGTTTTGCAATTTTGTTTTACTTCTTGTCTTATGGATCCCATAGAGGGGTTATTTGATTTGAATACTAGTTATGTTGGAATATGTTATATAGGGATTAGTTGTTTGTTTGATTTGTCATATTTAAACTAATATTTATTATATAATTTTTTTTTAGAATAAGTTGTTGTTTGTTTATAAAAATATATTCACCTTATTTAGTTTTTTTTTGTGCAAGCTTTAGTTATTCATTCTTACAAATAGAATTTACTTCTTATTTAGCTTAAATATTTTTTTTGTGTGCATTTCCATGATTATGTCGTATATATTAAAATTTAAATGTTCATCTAATTTAACTTAAACTTTCATCTTATTTAGCTTTAAAATAAAATATTCATCTTATTTAACATAAAAATAAGATTCTTTCATCTTATTTATCTTAAAAATAATTTCATTTTAAGTTTATTAAAGTAAAAGAAAATTTATAACTAAAGTTATCTAAATTTTAATTATAGATAAATATAATTTAAGTGAGTAATAAACTATCTAATGAAAAATATGTAATTTAGTAGTGGAGTGAACATTGTAAGAGAAATCAAAATATAAATAAACATAATAATTATGCAAATAAATTCAACTTATAATATATCCATAAATAAAAATTGTATTTATAAAAATGTAAATTTTTAATAGAAACATATATTTATCATAAAAACAACAAATAATTAAGATTGTGAATGTTATTATAAATGTTGTTAAAAATTATGTTAATATGTATAAATGTAAAAGTAGTGCATAAAAGAGAGTTTAAGGGGATATTTCTGTTAATTTACACACTTTATCCCAGGATAACTTATCCCGAGGTTACTGTACCACCCCCACTGAGCAATAACTTATCCCAGGACTAATGATTAATTCTGAGATAAGTTATTTCTACCTTTGCAACCAAACAATGAATTAAAGGCCACTAAAAAGTTATTCCAAAATTAATCAATCTTATCCATAACACCAAATGACCCCTAATCGTGCTTAATGGTCAATGAATTTTGAGGTCTAATTTTCAAGAAATTTTTCTATTCAAAAATTGAAGGGTTACGTTGAATTATATTTTTCCCGAAATTGAACATGTTCGACATTCTGCAATTTGAATACATTAGGAAAGTAATTAATAATGGTCACTTATATGAAATTCTGTGACTCCAAATGAAGATTAAGTCTAATAATATAACAAAAATGTATAAACATTCCTTAATACCTAATTATATATATGCATACATGATTGGTGTACTTTATTACTGGAAAATAGATTAAAAAAAAATTAAAAAGAGTTAATATCATATATAGGGGTGTATATTTTTTGGGACATACCTGTCGTGTCTTAATCATATTACTCCTAGTAGATCTTTTGAATTTTCGGAAATCGCCTAGGCCAAAAAAGGTCTAAATATGCTATTGGATTTTGGGAAATGGGTTATGTGTGTATTTGTCAATAGTTGAGGAAAATATGTTGGTAAAATGTGTTGATTAATTGATGGCTAACAAACACAAAACTATACATTGTTAGCAAGACAATATATACATATAGTACGTATATAGGTGGTATAAGATTCTAGTAATTGATGGCTAACAAACACAAAGCTATACATTGTTCATGAATCATGCATGCTGTAAAACTTGGCTATATCTATATTTATTTTAATTTTTTGAAGAAAAAAAAGCATATGTTAAATATGCAAATATATTTGGAATGACAGATTTGGTCAAAAAAACAAAATGTCAATAGCTCTATTATGTGGAAAGAGACCAATACCATACTAAAACACAAGCTATTAAACACAAGCTATGTATATATATTATTAAATAATAATACATAAGACATATGGGTTGCATCTTCTTTTTTTTCCAACATCAAATTAAATACATCATCCCAATTCCCAAACAGCGATATATGCATAAAGATCTATTTATTAGGGGAAAATAAAAAAAATTGATTATATAACTATATCATAAATTTATCCACATATGTCAGTATATAGGTTAGAGTTACAAAAATCACAAAAGATATCGTAATCTTGAACTTTATATAAAAAAGTTTGAAACTTCAAAAATATAGTGGTTGATTTTTTTAAAGGTAAGATTGAAAATTGATTAGTAAATACTATTTTTACGACAAATGTTGAAGGTAATTAACTTATGACATCGATTCTTGCTATTAAACCACTCACAGTGATAAGTCTTTTGGGCATATACTTAAACAGCTTTCCTAAATTTATGAAAGGCACAGAAAACTGATTTAAATTTCCAATCTGATTTTGGAACATATATATTCCAGATATCAAGCTTGATTTGACTCTTGTTTTCCTTAAATGACCATATAAAATTATCACATTCACGTGACATTGTGGCAACTGCAATTTAGGACCACATAAAAATTAATAATTTAATACACAATTGAGCATACAATTTATGTCACAATTCATTAAACAATTAAGGACCAATATATAAACATAAGGATTAAATACATATGCGTCAAAGTGTTTTTTAAAACAGGAGTCGTCGGTTCAGATGTTTTAGAGATTTGAGCTAGTCACTAGACTACTTAATTAACATATAATGTTAGTTCAATGAACCTTAATATATATATATATATACACTATATCATAAATTTATCCACGTATGTCATTACGAGAGTCAAAGTCAACACACACGCTCCAAATGGTGAAGATTATTGGTACACGATGTAGTCAAAAGTCAAAGTCAATTCAAAAATCTAAGACCCATCTTACATTTTAGGCAGTGCTTCATTGACTCTAAATACAGATGAATGTAACCATTTTAATAAGGTAAAAAGTTTTGTATATTCCTTTTTTTTGTTACATAAATTATTAAGATATATCCTTTTATGGACGGAAGTGATTTCAAATTTATATTATTGATTATTGATTTTTTATTACAATAAATTTTATGTAGAAGTATATTTAATATTCGCACGTGTGATTTTTTTTTTTTTACTTTTCAATTTAACGGTTAATTTATATTTTTAGTAGTTCATCCTACACTACGATAAAAATAACTTTTAGCAGTAACAAAAAGACACATAAAAAAGAGTGCTAAAGTTTTTTACCGGCATTAGTTAAAGTGTCATTAGATTCAATGTCGCTAAAGCTTTTATAGGGACATATAAAAAATGTTAATTGCCGCTAAAAATATACATAGCAGCAATTGCTAATTAATTGCCGCTAAAGCTAAAATTTTTATGTAGTGATATTTGTATCATTGTCTGAGTTTTGCTCTTCTTTTTTTGTTTTAGTTCTATAGTGTGTAATATGAATAAATATAAAGAAAGAAGTGATGAATGAAATAAAAGAGACAGGTAACAAATGACACATTGTCATTAACCCTATAAACATAGTTATTTTTGTAAGTTACTCTTTGTTTTAACCATTCTTTAGCTAACAGAAGTCAATTTATTCCAGTTCAAAGATTTTGATAACTAATCATCATAACTTAAAATCAAATCAAATGAGACACTCAGATTACAATCTTGATAGCTATAAAAGAAGTTGATTTTGGATATTCATCAAATTAACTAATCATGTTAATTAAATACAAATCATCATACAGAACCATAATCAATCACTTGTACTATAACCAAATCTTTTTCTTCAAAATTAAAAGCATTTTGAACATACACGTACCATCTGACTAATTAATTACTTAGTTCCATTATGAACGCCATTATTTTTCAGAAAATAAAACCTCCATTATATAAGTTTACTGCATAATCAGTTCCGTAAGAACAATTAGCAGTAGCTGCTTGATTTTGAATTGCCACCTTCAACTCATCATCTATGTTCCATAATCCATCCATCGGAAAATTCTCCGTCCATGTGTCTGAAGTAGTTGTCACTGGTGGCAACTCAACCGGATCCTCATCATTATTATAATTAATACTAAACATGTTATCGTTATCGCTCTTGATCATGATCACTTCTTCTGCTTGAGGTGACATGTCCGTTGTGGATACGTTGGTATAATTTTGCTGTGTTTGGTTTCTCATCTGCCTCAGAATTCTTTTCTTATCTTGCTTTACAGGAACTTTTACTTTTGTTTTGAAATGTGTTCTCCAGTAATTTTTTATCTCGTTATCTGTCCTTCCAGGCAAGTAACGTGCTATTGTTGACCATCTACACATTACCATATCATCAACGAATTAATCCTCAAACGAACCAAAGGAAAATTTAAATAGCCTAGAAAGAATTGATCTACTTACTTGTTGCCCCACAAAGCATGTAATTCAATAATAATCCCTTCCTCTTGAGGTGTTATGTGACCTCTTTTAAGTCCAGGCCTCAAGTAATTCACCCATCTTAGTCTACAACTCTTCCCAGTCCTGTTCAATCCTGAATGATCGAATCGAACATCCATATTTTGTTACAACTTAGAAATGTCGTATCAAAACATAAAGAAATAAAATTCAATATTTATAATTAATACCTGCACAACGAGATACAGAACTCCATCTTCCCTCACCATGCAAATTAACATACTCAGAGAGAAGCTTATCCTCTTCAGGAGTCCAAGGTCCTTTCCTCCATCCTTGTTCATTAGTATTAGCTCCCCAACCCATCATTCCTCTAACCATTCTTTTTTGCTTAATGAAGTAATAAAATTGCTAAGTAACTTTCAATAATTAAATCTTCTTGATTTACTAATTAGTAATATGTTGTCTCCTGTTTGTATGACAGAATTAGTCACAGGCTACTCTACCATATATATACTCTCATCACCCTGTCAATTTACCGTCTTTTTTAATGCATTAATCTGACCTCACTAACTTTAAAAGCACTAGTGATACTGATTTCACGTTCTATAATTAGAAATAATTTAATTATAATATTAACAAAATTATTTTTACTCAAATAATAACTTAGTATCAAAGATTCATTTTAAATTATAATTTTTTTTATTTAAATTAAATTTTGTGTTAAGTCAGATAGTATCATATAATTTAAATGGAGTGAGTAACTCAGTTTATGCTTTTCTTTTTATTACGAAATCTTTCGTTACACCTCATGATATCTGCCATGTGTTATCCCATGGTGCGCCTCACATGATTCTTAACCTATTAGTGAGAAACAAGTGTGCCTTGGAAATCTTATTAGAACCGTACCAACAAAGATAATTAAGGACAAATATTCCTTGATATATGATAAGTATATATTTGGATTTAGCATTAGCAATTCCGTAACAGAATTTAACTGCATGCATGCTTCAATTATACACTGATTAACTTATATATATCGACAATATTATAAAACAATTTAACTCATTTTAACATGTCGTAATCGATAGTCTTGTATCAAAAAATAGCATGCTCTTTTTTCATTATTATAATTTATAGTATATGCTTGTATGTATTATTTATCAATAATCTAATAATATAATAAAATTTATGTTACACCATCAGTATATAGAAGTTAAATTCTTAATGATAGCCTAATGACCTCGGATTAAGCCGTGAAAAAATTGAAGTTAGTGCTTGGTTGTTGGCATGTCCCCTTGAAAATGGCTTATTAACCAATGTTTTTGTAACAAATGTTGATGTGCGTAAGCCTCGGCCGTAAGTTTTAAACATAATTAATTAAGTACTAATAATGCATCTAGCAGCCTTAATTAATATTTTAAGCAGAGAAGATCGAAGCTTCTGGGGTTGTAATTTGGGGATAATGGCGCATTAGAATAAGTAAAAAAGGACAGGTTAATGAGTCATAAGATGGACACGTACGATGTCAAGTAGCATTTCTAGTATTTTAAGGAATTGTTTAATTGGCTAAACACATTAGTTTAAGTAAGTAATGCCATATATAGGTAATGATGTGTATTATGCCACTAATTAATTAATTACCTATGCTTTTGTAAAAGATTGTGATCCAGAGATTGTTGAAGATATTAGTTTGGATTTTATTGAGAGGGGAAAAAGCTTGACTTGATGGTAATATAATTAATCAAAGATGGAAAGTTGGTGGTCATCTCCTCTCCTTTTCGCAAGTTCCCCTTCAATTGCAATTGCTTATGCAAATGTGATATTTACGTTAAATTAATAGATGTGTAATATATATATATATATATATATATATTATTTTAAAAAGAGAAAATATATCAAATTTTTTTTGAACTTAGTATTAAAATTTATTTATATACTTTAACTATACAAATGTTTAGATACTTCCTTAATAATTTTCCTAAGAACTGATGTAGGAAAGTGAGTGTACTTACTTTTCTAAAAGCGCGTGAAATAATAAAAAAGAATTAAATGGTTATACTATACACATGATATTTTTTATTGACGAATATATAACTAATAATTTTTAATATTACCCATTTTATATTCTATAAGCAAAAAATGTGGGTGATTTATTTTTTTAATCCGTTTAAAAGTAGTGATTCAGTTCTTATTATGATAATACTTTAATTTTAGTTTATTTTTTAATGACAAGGAAAACCCGCAACCGCTATTCTTGGGGTGCACATAGGGTAAAATCCTCGCTCCTATGTAATAGCTCGCAAACCACATAAGAGAGGTAAACAACTCGATCTAGAAGACAAACACGTTATTTTAATTTTAGTTTTTCACCTGACATGTTTAAAATCAAATGATTAAAGGACATTTTAATACATCTAACATAATTTTGATTTAGGATCATAAAATTGAAAAGTCTTTCTTATTTACTTAAATATTGTATTAAGTCAAACTAATTTCTTTTTTTCAAAAAAAGAAACGTTGAAAATAATTTTTTTAGCCTTTAACTAAAGTATAACTTTAAACAATTTTACACACAAATGTGGATAAGTATTACACAATATTGTATTAGTTTAACAGCTTAAACGATAAAATAAGGTTTATTTTGAGTTGTAATTAATCGTTAGTACTTTCAGTCTTGATCTCTTGTTATTCACTTTTAGCGCACATTTTTGCATAAAGAAAAGAGTAAACAATATACATATACACACATTTGTTTTCCAAATTAAAGTAAAATCTTAATTTCCAAAGTCTTTTTTAATTTATATTACATTTGGACTCAACTTTCTTGTGGTCCAAATTAATAAATAAGTATTAGTGACTTAATTCACTATACGTGTATGGTTGATAATTAAGATATCCCCTCTATCGGTGCATGGCAACTAAAAAGATGACTCTAGAGAATACTAGAACACATGTTATTTCCTTTCGCTGCTTCCCAAATTTCAAATAAAAAGGGCAAATAAACCTTATGATCTCCCCCAAATAAAAATAATTCTTTAACGTTGATATAAATTTTTAAACAATTTACTCTTTTAGGATTTTTGATTTCTTAGCTATTGAAGACTCCGCTAGGCCCAGAAGTACCAAAGTCTTACCCTTGCATGGGCTTTGCATATTGTCGCAATTAACCGGATGTTGATCCAAGTCCTATACTCGAACCCAAATTCCATATCATACACTATTGACTCAAAATCATTAGTCAATATTCTTTAGGTAGGGCGGTTCAAAATCGATAAGTCGAATCGATAAAAAAGTTATTAATTTATAGTATTGGGTTATTGATTTAGTGTTTTTGATAATGGTTTTGATTATTTTTTTTTGTTATCGGGTTATCGGTTCTTAACGGTTTAAAGTTTTTTCTTAACGGGTTAACCGATAACCCAATAGTAAATTAAATAATTATATTTATACCATTTGATATATAAAGTCCTCGACTTAGAGTTAAATTTCCTACTTTTATTTTGGTTGTCTCAAACACTTGATTATTCTACGATGTAAAAGTGTTTGTTTTTTAGCAAGATGTAACTTGTGAACTCAAGTGCATGGTTTATTTGGTTTGTCATATTGTTTCTAAGTGATTATCAATATTTTTTTCTTTTGTGTCAAATCTCAACGGTTAAACCGATAAAGATAAACCAATAGCCGATAACTCAATATCTTAATGGTTCTATAACGGTTTAGCATCTCTCAAATCGATAACCAATAAGCCAACCCGATAGACTTTAAAACCGAATCGAACCGTCTTTGTAATTTAATAATTTTACCTTTATTATTTCATTTATCTACTTTAATAAATTAAGACAAATTTATTGTTTTCATTAAACACTATTTTTATCCTTAAATAAATGTACCAAAAGATAATAATCAAAATTAATAATTTTGAAAAATAATTAATAATCTGATTTGATAAAGTAAACTCCTAGTAAAGTTAATTCATCTTATAAAAATAAATAATATAGTCATTTTTATGTAAAGAATTTTTGATACATTAGAATAAATCTAACTGAGTGGAAAACGTATATAAAAAATAACTAGTTAAATAAATCAAAAAACAATTATATTAGATATATATAACAAAATTATTTTAAAGATTATAGTAAAAATTTACATAATTATTTAGATCGTTTTTTAGTAGTACAATTTAAAAGGAATTACGATAAAACAGCATGGGTCTACAAACTATTTGGTGAGCCTGGGTTAATTTATTTAGTGAGCCTGGGTATGGGTTGTGTTAAACGAGTATAATAAGTAATATACATAACTGGGTGAGTTTTGGTTGAATGTGAAGATTTCATTCAATTTAGCAAGGAGTAATTTTTAATATTTCAGTATTTGGTCATATTTTATGACTACAACTAATTTAACTAATAGTAAAAAATAGAGACACATTTTTGACTCTTTGCTTTAATCTTTTAAAATATCGAAAAATGTTTTAAATCGATACAAAAATATAAATATTCTGAGTGGGTTAATTTAGAAGAAAATGGTCCAATTTTATTTATGTACTTCAAATTGTAAAAATAACAATCGGAATTACAAAATGGTAAAAAAAATGTTGATTCCACTCTATTTTGTTTTGTTACAACACTTAACTCCTAGTTTTTTTTTACAAATCTTAATCTGATAAAGGATAATTGAAAAAAAAATTATAAGTAAAAAGGTGAAAAGAAATTTTCCATTAAAAAAGTATATTTAAAAAATAAAAAGAAGTATTTCATAAAAAACTATATTAGAAAAAACTAATTCGGTAACTGTTATAACGCCCTCAATTTTAAGAATTATTACATTTTTTTCTCATAATACATCCCATTAGTTAAAAAAATAAATTATTTATTTAATTTATCAATACTCATTTAATCATTAGAACTGAAAAAATAAAAAATGTCGATATCAATAATGAACCAAAACAAAATAAGTAAACAACACAACTAACTTCATTAACTTTTTGAAATATAATGTTTTTTTTCCTTTTCGTTGACTAACTGATGGAATTTTCAAATTAGCTCTTGTTTTGTCATTTTTATTTAATTAATTATTACCAGTTTTCTTTTTGACATAAACTTAACATATTTTTTGGACAAATTAGTAGATAACAATTTAATTGTGCCTTATTTAAAACAATCAGTTAGTTAAATGAATACTTTTTTAAAAATAAAAAATGAAAGATAAATATGACTTTGATGAAATTGCGAACTAAAAGAGAAGGATTCAAGCTAACAAGATGTTATTCACGTGTTTACATTATGTCATTTTAGACGCATTGTCAAACACTATTTATAAATATAAACAATTGCATAATTTTAATTTAATATCATGAAATATTTTACAAAGTTCTTTTAATAAAAACTTTGAAATTTGAAATAAATAATTTAAAAACTTAAATAAAACGAGAGCATATTTTAATGTCTGACACATCCTGAGATGAAAATTATTAATCTAAAAAGTCATTTTATGGTGAATAAACAAAATTATTAAAAGGTTCTAAAATATTTATTATAGATTTTTTTTATTGGTAACGATATTTTCTAGTTTTTTGAAACCCAAATATTCACTTTGTTTATTTTTATTTGTCAGTTATTCAAAAAAAAGTTTTCACTATTTGTTATTTTTTATATATAAGAAAAGGCAACTTTTTCATATTTTATTTTTTACATTAATTGCTTTTTTTTTTCCAAATCATTTCCTAAGACCTAGTACTAAACATTAATTAATAGAGATAAAACTTATTCGCATTGGATATTTACACAAAATCGATGTATACATTTTGTTTAAATTTATAATCATTTTACTTAATCATAATTAGTTAACAAGTGTATTACTTCAATTAAATCTAGTAATAATAAAAATTACATTGATATGATGCAAACTCTCAATGCAAATTAATTGCCAAATTAAATAATTAAGAGAAAAATAATTTTTTTTTCAAATTTTAACTTTAATATTAGTTATTCTAGAATTAAGCTACATAAAAACAAGTAATTAACATGAAATATGTTAGTCAAAATGCATATATTTACAAATATATTTTTATCTTAATTAAATTCGAAGTATAACTAAAAAGGAATGAAAGGAGTAGTGATGGTAATAACTTTGATAGCCGTTAAACATTAAACTTTTTTAAATTTTATCAATTATAATAATTTATTATTTAGTATCTTTTTTTTAAAAAAAAAATTGTCTATTTATACTTTGCTTTAATAAAAACTTTTAAAATATAAAAACAATATAATTTTATTATAAAAAGAAACGAGAAAACACATAAAATTCTCACTGAATTTAGCAGCAAAATTTATTTTAGTACTTTGATTTTAGTTATATTTTTTTACCGTCTTAATTCCATTTCAAGTAAATTTATATCCACCCACATGCTCCATGTTATTGACACGTCTAACACGATATTACTGTCACATTTATAATTATTTAAATTTTGAGTCTTTTATTTTTTTTTGTTTTCTTTATTCATCAAAATTATAAAATAAATAAATAAAAGTAGCCTAATTATTTTTTTCTCTTTGATTTTTAATTTTTTTACGCGCTATTTTTTTTATTTGTTTACCACGTCAATCATCAAAAAATATTTAGTTCACTTAAAAGTTTAATAAGAAATATTTGAACATCAATATAACTAATGATATTAAAATAATTTTTACAGGAGGAATTTGATGTATTTCCCCTCCGGTTTAAAAAAACTACTTACAATAGTTTCCTTATAAAAAAGAATATTTAGAAAACCGCAGCACTGCCGAAGAGCAAGTACTAGGGTTTTTTGTGGTGCATTCCTATATTTATTGTCTCCACTTCCATTCCCCAAAAATTCTTTTTATTTGAGCTTCATAATTGCCGCAATTAGGCGTTAGTTTCTCCATTATCACACAAACCGTCAATGGCGGGTGACAACGAAAACAAGCAGAATGGAACTTCTTTTGATCTCAATGACTTCACCATCATCAAAGAAGGAGATGCTGAGATTCTTATGCATGCCAAAAATGAAGTTTTCTACAACAATTCCCAGGTCCTTTTTTTTTTCAGATTCTTATGCTTCAAAGCTTCATATGAAAGTGCTTATCTAGTTACCTATTTGCCTAAGCCTTACTGTAAGAATTAACTGGACAAGTTATCAGAAGAGTTTTTATTGCGACAAGACATGTGTTTGATTACAAATTAGGATATAGAAATTCAGGAAAAATTTCATTCAGGGTACTTCTAATGTAGCTATGCTGGTGGAATGGCTAATTCGTAGAATTTTTCCATCTGTCTATTTAGTCTGCCAATTGACTGATCTGCTATAGCTGTGTTGTGCTTATATTGCATCTACCAAGGTAGTCTTGTTAGCTATTGAATAATGGGTGAGTTTAAATAGATGATTTAAAGGAATAGAGACAGGGTGTGTGATCTTGGCTAGATACTTTGGGACAAACTTAGATACAACATGCACAAACGGAAGAGGGATAAGGATTAATTCTGCTCGAGTGTTCTCTTATTGTGAACCAACCTTTTATATGTCGTTTTCGGTCAAAGTTTAATATCCATCTATAGCATTGTCTTATTAGAGAATCATCCATTTCTACATTTTATAAGTTTTTGTAAGTTCTACAATTTCTAGAATTTGCAATGTTTTGAATGTAGGTGCTTCTTGAGTTATAGTTCTTGTAACGTGTGTGAGAGTCTGAGAGATAGACAGAACAACATTGCCAAAAGTGATCAGTGTAGAAAAACAGTAAGGTCAAGCTCTACTCGGACTTTAACAGAAAGCACTATTGAAGTGCAATCTTTGGCGAAAAATCCTTAGATGAGGGAAAAAATAAAAAAGTTGGATGTAACTATGTTTATTATAAGATTAATCCAACATATCTATTTACAAACAATTATGTAGATCATGAAATTGAAAAAAAAAACACTGTTCGTAGGGGTATTTACCAGGAAGAACAAATAAATGAGCCCAAGATCAGAAGTGATATTGGATACCAATCACATTTGGGGAATGTCTCTGTATCGTATTCGTCTAGAGTGGAGCTTCTTAGGTGCTTGACTATCTCTCATGGGAACCCCAGACTCCACTGCCAAGGTGAATGCAAAAACAAAAGAAGTCGTTGTCATTATGGTTTTACAGACGAAAATTACTTAGTATGTTCGTAAGCCAAGAGGTCAACAAGTCAAGTTTAACTACAATTACTTTAATGGCTTTTGGATAACATCCTTTTTCAAAATGTCATTCCTTTATCAAAATGTATCCTTCTTCGGCTCTGTGTGGCTTCAACTGTCAACATATTTTAGTTAATGATACACTGGTTATTACTACAAACCTTGAGATAATATTACGACAAAGGATGAATAAAAATACCGAGTTTGATTCAAAATGTTCATAATTCATCTCTTCATGAAGAATTACCAAACCGTTTGATCCTTTGCTCAACTCTATGTCGCATCTGATTCTGACAGATGTAATTGCTTAAAGTCAACCTCTTTTTTCTTATTATTTTTTTCGGTTAACTTTCTTCTCGGTGAAAAAGAGGTGGTTGGGAACTATATTACATTTACTCGTTTATTGGTGATATCAGGTTTTATCTACCGTGGTGTGATTAAGTGTCCAACATAGGTACATTCTGTTTTAGTAATTTTCTGGAGGACTAAAAAGGATCTTTGCAAATGTCATTCTTGCCACATGTCTACATCTCCATGTAACATGGGCTCAGAATGTAACTAGTACCTTCTTTTTAGGATAAACGGAGTAGTAGACATTTCCTTTATTTTTGACTTTGTGACAGACTGACAGCTCAATTCATGGTAACTTACTCATGCAGGAATTTCCACCTAGTAAATATTTAGGACAGGGTAATTTAGCCCTTTTAAGATGACTATTGGCAACTTGTACGCAAATATCTAGTCCTCGATGGTCTTGGCATGCCACCCTGAACAATTCTTGCTTGTATGGTACTTTGTGGTTTATTAATAGCATTCAAAGTTACATCCCTTTATCCTCTATTCTATGTGGTAACATTTAAGGGCAGTGGTAGCCACCTTATTTTAGCTCATCGAAAACTACCTGCAACAGGTGAATAACAGAGACATGTCTATAGCTGTTTTGAGGACATTTATATCACAACGAAAGCTAGAGCATGACGCAATGTTAGCTAGACGAACCAAGGCTGGAAATAAGGCACCTAATGCTAAAGCGGAAAACCCAGGTGATTCAGTGCAGCATAATGGTGAATCCACTGATGGATCGGAAGTCTTGAAAGACGCATCCCATGGTGAATCATCTAGCATTCCAGTGGAACAGAATAAAAATCTGCGGGGAAAAGGCCGAGAAGAACTAAAGCCTCCACGAGTTCTCGAGGTATATTGGCCTTTTTTGTTGATTATTAAACGTTTATCAAAAATGAGGTTGTTGCTGTGGTTGACCAACATTTTTTCTTTTAATGTGACTTAATAGGCTCTCTCAGCTTCTGGATTGAGGGCTTTAAGGTATGCTCGTGAAGTAGAAGGAATTAGCCAGGTCGTGGCCCTTGACAATGACAAAGGTAATTCTATCTCAGTTAAGGGGGTGCTGCATAAAATGTCTAGTGCTGTTACAACACTAACCCTCACTGCCAACCATGGTAAAAGAAAAAGAAATGCATCTCTTTGGTCAAGAGATCACTGAGCAGTCACAAAAGTAAGAATGTCTGATGGAATGGATTCGAAACATCTATCTAAGAGTGTGTTTTATATAAATCATTCAGGTACTGGCTTTAATGTTTAGGTATTAAAACTGTAAATTAATGCGAGGATAAAAGTGAATTCCTTATTGTCGTGATAAATATGAGAAAAACTGTGGCATAATTCAGAGAATTTTATATAAGCTTTAACCAAAAAATTTACTTGTCTTGTTTCAAAATATCTATATAATAACGTGATACAGATATTACTTCTAATGTCCAATCCAGTATTTGAGTAGGTATTCCTTATGTTGCAGCCTCTGTGGAAGCTTGCAGGAGAAACATTAAGTTTAATGGTTCAGTGGCATGCTCTAAGGTGGAATCTCACCTTGCTGATGCAAGGGTTTATATGCTTACCCACCCAAACGAATTTGATGTGGTATGAATATACAATAAATTATCATATTTATATTCTTCTGCACTTTTAATGAATGAAAGTTGTTCTTTGGTGCTGGTTTAGTAAGTCAACCATGTTCAGGATATTTAGTTTACACATCAAATTTCTTATCCTGGGTTAATTGTGTGTAAAATAAGCTTGTGAATATCTATTTCAAGCTGAGCTTTTATTCATACATTTTGGGTTAGTGTTGTTTCAGGTTGATCTCGATCCTTATGGAGCACCTTCTGTGTTCTTAGACTCAGCAGTTCAATCTGTTGCTGATGGAGGAATGTTGATGTGTACCGCAACTGATATGGCAGTCTTATGTGCAGCAAATGGAGAAGTTTGCTATTCCAAGTAACCAAATAATCCCTTCGCTTATGGCGTTAAATAACTTTATTAGTCATTATATCCTGCTTACGTGATCTCATCTGCAACTAGATATGGCTCCTATCCTTTGAGAGGAAAATATTGCCATGAAATGGCTTTGCGGATCCTTCTTGCATCTATTGAGGTACTTCTTTGTGAACTTTTTGTTTATAGTTATTTTAAGCAGCGATTAATGATTTATGGGCTTCTGGCTACATTCATGCAATTTCTTTCTTTACATACTTTTTTGCATTATCCTAAAATTAGCAGCTGCCCTTAGCATTTTGAAGTTTTATCAACAAACTAGAAAAAATCCGTCACTTATAATTTTAATATAGAAATTAGAAGTTCATTAACTTCTTTTTGTTGATCGGTTGGTCCCATATCCTAAATAATGGGCGCTTCTTCAATTTTTCTTAGTTCTTAATTTTTTCTTTATTTTATTATTTTATTTCAGAGCCATGCAAATCGATATAAGAGATATATAGTTCCAGTATTATCTGTTCAGATGGATTTCTATATTCGCGTTTTTGTTCGTATATACACGTAAGTGTTCATCTTTTCTACAATTTAGTCAATTTTTCATAGGTTATCAACTTTCTCTCTATAGATGTGAGTTTTCTGATAATTGCTTGCAGTTCTGCAAGTGATGTGAAAAATACTCCTTTGAAGCTCTCATATGTCTATCAATGCATTGGCTGCGACTCATTTCATCTTCAGACAGTTGGGAGGACAGTCTCAAAGGTATTTCTACATTCACAATCTTTGAATGTCTTACTCGTACAAACTTCTTGTGCTGGATTGTCAGCTTATACTCTAATCTAGAAATCTTGGTAGATGAAAAAATGAGTGCCTAAAGATGCAGATTCATGGTACCTACTAATGTTCTTTATCAGCCCATAGTCTCACAAGTTTTATAATCCAGCACTTACTGTGTGGAAATTCTTCCCTCAACTCTTGTCATATCCTGCCAAAGAAATGCTTGGACCTCAGGTGGATTGTTGGTTCTAATGATATGTGCTCTGGAGGATGGAGTGCCCCTTGTTTAAGATAAAGCTTAGATGCTGCATTTTTTGTTATCTGAATTCACAGAATTTATTTTTTATCTCGCTTAATGAAGACCATAACATCAATTTTCCTTGCTTAAAGAAGAAGATAACATCAAGAAAATAGAACATTTAATCAACTTTAGAAGTCTCCCAAGACCGGTGTTCTGTTACTGCAAGTGTAACACGATCTAAATCTTATTAGCAAGCTTGTTTCTTCAATTGTTCTTTTTTTCATGCTGTTACCAGAATGATGACCTGCTAGGAATTTGGAGGAATCCCTTTTGGATTCTTTTATGTTCAATGGGGAAGTCCCTCCTCTTTGCCTTAGATCATGAGTTAGTTAGTTGTACCTTTTAATCCTTGGTAGAGACTGTTTCAATACATATTTTCAAATATGGCCAGTTATATGTTTTATTTTCTGGTTATCTAGGATAAGAGTGTCCGATGCCTCCCTGGATTTGGCCCTGCAGTTCCTCAAGAGTGTAGTGATTGTGGTAAGAAATTCAACATGGGTGGACCCATATGGTCTGCCCCCATTCATGATCAAGAATGGGTAGTTGCCATGCTTGCAAATGTGAAATCAATGAAGGAACGCTATCCTGCTTATGAGCGGATCTCTGCTGTATTGACAACTATATCAGAGGTGTGGTTTGTCTTAATATTTATAGTATGCCTCTGTCCATAAGGCTGTTTCATTCTTTATTCCTTTTAAATATATCCAGAATATGTTACATAATTTAAAGAAATGAAAACTACTTGAAATCATTAAAGTAACAATTACATCCTTTTTCACTTGTTGCTGATTTAGTACTAAGGGCCCGTTTGGATGGGCTTAATAAAAGCAGCTTTAAAAAAGTACTTTTGAAAGTGCTGAAACTTATTTTTAAAATAAGCAGTTATGCATTTGGATAAAAGTGCTGAAGTTGCTATGCCGAACGTGAAAAGGGAAAAATGGAAGAAAGAGATGTTAGGGTTATGTGGGTAATTTGGAGATTGTATAAAAATATTAAGGGCAAAAAGATAAAATGTGGTCAACTTAAAACAGCTTATAAGCTAAAAAAAAAAAGCACTCCTACCCCAGCTTTTAACTTTTGGCTTAAAATAAGTTTTTTTTAACTTAAAATAAGTTATTTTGAATATTGCCAAACAGCTAAATAAGTCAAAAACCAGCTTTTAAGTCAGTTTGACCAGCTTTTAAGCTGAACCAAACAGGCTCTAAACTCTTTTCCTATGAGAGGCACATAAACCTTTTCTTGATGTTCTTTCGGGGATAAGGAGCAAACAATCTTCTGATCACATGTTATTCAATTGTCCTTTCCTGTTGAATGTATTCTGCACAGAATCAGGAGATTGAGTTGGCGTGAAAATCCTTAGTATTATTACGTCTTTTCTTTTCGTTTTGGTATGACAGTTGTGTACCAATTGTTGAAGAAATATTGCATAATAGTGAAGAAGGTAGTTAACACAATTAGACATAGTAAATTTGTCAATAGGACTTTACCTGCTCTAATGACCACAAATGTGAAGGTTGATCTTGTAATGGGGCTTCTAATTTGTTTTAAGGAAATATAAATTCAGTTAGGAATGCCAGTCCTTCAATCTACTCACAGTTCTACGTTGATGAATTTGACAAGTAATGGCGTGACTTTTACTGCTGGCACAGCAGCCCAATTTTTTTGGGGGGCAAAGAAACTTTTGTCCTTCACTAGTTATTTGGAGACATTTGTTATTCACTGCAGATCCTATTGATGAGAAATCGTTCAATCAGTTATTTATTCAGTGCAGATCATATTGACGAGGGACAGTTTTATCGGTTATTTTTGGTGGATGTTTTCTAAATTCTGATCCAAGAGTGTGCTTTTGCAGGAACTACCTGATATTCCTCTGTTTCTGAGTTTGCACAATCTCTGTGCAACACTAAAGTGCACTTCTCCCTCGGCAGTAATATTTCGCTCTGCTGTGATCAACGCAGGATATCGCATATCAGGGACTCATGTGAATCCTTTGGGGTTGAAAACAGATGCTCCTATGAATGTCATTTGGGATATCATGCGTTGCTGGGTAAGTTTTAATCATTTGCTTGTTTTTGGCAGTTCTTGCTTGATTGTATTAGCTTACGCCTTTGCTTGTTTCATATTTTGAAAATAAGACATCCTTCTCCTTCTACCATCTGAGCTGATAATGTTCTATTTGCAGGTCAGAAATCATCCTGTGAAAGCACAACCATCTGACCAGTCTGGGAGTGTGATTCTTGCTAAGGAGCCTGTTCTGCAGGTGAACTTTAACCCTCTGGAAGTGAGATTATTTTACCACATCATTGTCATATGGCATAAAGGATACTTCTTGGTCCAAACTATATTGAATTTATACATATAAAGGTGTAAAAAAAGGACAATATTCCTTTTTTAATAAAGGACAAAATATGAATGTGAGATTCTGGTCCATATTCTTAATAATTCATGCACCCGTCTCCTTGGCTTCCAATATCTGGGAATCATTTTATGTATATGATATCACCATATGTAACTGGAGACTTGGTTCTGGTTCTGCAAATCCATCTTTTGCACTAGTCACAATATCTTTTGGAAAAAACTAAATTTGCCTAGACTCCTCGTTTCACTGAGGTCTGTGATTTTGAAGCAACACACACATGTCTGTCATGAAAAACTAGCTTTTGTACATATACAAGTTGATGACATGTGTGTACGTGTACGATAACTAACTTTTTATTTTCAATCAAGAATACAGTCTTTTAATTCTCATATTTGGAATACTGATCTTGGTGTAATATTACAGGCTAATTTTGCTCGGGCTGTTGCATCCCTTAGCCAGGCACAAGCCAAGAAGGTTGCTCGTTTCCTCCCTAATCCTGAGAGGAATTGGGGTCCAAAACTAAGGGCAGGCCGGCAGATCACCAGTAAGCATGTGTCTCTTTTGGGTCCTAAAGCATTGAATGCAATGAGCAACCATGGGGATGGCGAGGGTAGCAAGAATGAGAACGGCGATGTCAGCAACCATGAGAATGGCGATGGTAGCAACCATGAGAATGGTAATGGCAGCAACCATGAGGATGTCGAGGAGCCTGCAGCCAAGCGTAAGAAGACCGAAGAATCTGATTCATAACTTATATATCTTGGCCAAGTGTCTGCAGTTTTTATCCCATCATAATCCATCTCTTCTGCTGCATTTTCTTGCAGAGTGAGATCCATCTTCTTTCTGATAACTGTGAAAACGTCTATCGATAATGGGGAGGATTTCATCTTGTTTATCTCAAGTTTACTTTTTAATTTTTAAAGGTAGTAAGGCTATTTATATTTATTTTGTTTGTCCCTTTTTTCCTTCATTTCAATCTTAATTCTAGTGCTGTATTAAATTTTGTTTTTCATTTTCATTTTCATTTATCAGAATGCTTGCGTTGTCTATTTGATCTTTTATGTCGACGAACTTTAGTTAATTTTTATTCTGATGCTTGACGATTAAAGATTCCATAATATTGATAAAAAATGATACTGATCAGAGTTAAAATTCAGAGAAAGTTGCTATCTGTTTTGTCTAATGTTTTATGGTAGTGTTTGGTCATTTCTTCAAATTTATTCATGAGAATTCTTAATTAGAGTATATCTGAGTATTGATTTGGGATTAGTAAATTCTAAACATGCCAAGGGTCCTTTTTATTATTAATTGTTGCTTAATCATTTGTTAATCAGATATTTCAAAAGATGGATGGTAGAGAGCACAGGTTTTGTAGGAAAGAGAAGAAAATTAAAATTTTCATCTGATCTTCGCATAAAAGTGAAGACCTTATGGTTTATTACAGTTTACAGGAATTAAAGGATGAGTTTTACGCCCACAAATACTCCAAATATAGACTTCCCCTACAACTCTCAAGTTCACTAGACCAGCCTCCGGCATCCCCTACTTGTGGTTAAGGTAACAACTTCGGACATGACTAGCTCCTTTAGTGTGAGGGGTGGTGTGTATACAACGACAAAATTATATAAATCCAAAGCAATAAGATACTGCAAGTAAACTAAGAAGTTACAAAATAAAAAAACTATGAAATAATTTATTTGGAAGCAGCATTAGTAGCTTTGGCAGAGTCTTTAGCAGGAGGATTGAGCTCATCCCAAGCTTCAATCCAAGTGATCATAGCATCAGAAAGCTTCACAAAATAAGGATCAATTTTCCCAAGTTTTTCATTAACCTGCTTGGCCATTTCAACATAGCATTTCTGGACAGTAGTTGACTCTTTAGACAGGTTCATTTGCTGAAAAAATGGAATTATTTCTTCTTGCCAGAATATTCCATTGTACTCTTTCTTCAGATTTACAAATGGATTACTAGCCTTGCTGTGGTAGATGTAGGGTAATCCAGTCTTGATACCCAATCCCAAGTGATCACATATAACCTGACAATTCACTCAGAGTTTAAGTTTTATGCACTAATACGTAAAAAATATCCACATATTTCAATCACATAAAATAAAAGTAGCGAACCTTGCAGCACCAACCAGCCCACATATCGTCGTAACGTCCAATAGGTTGACCATCTCCCATGAGACCAAAGTACATAGCAGGACCAATAAGATCACGGTCAAATGCCAGGTTCATACCGCACATTGGGAAGAGTGTACCCTTAGGGATCGTCAACACCGTATCAACATACCTATCAATACGATTTCAGAATTTAAACTTCATATATAATTTTTATTTCTAAAAGTCACCAATAAAAATCTTTTATACTGTCAACGTATATAAGTAAAATTAATAAAGAGGAGACCTAGTATTCCTCTCAAGAGGCTTGACAAGTTGAGTAGGTGCATCATAATCAGGAATGTTGAGCCATAATCCATGAGAGACTGCAGTTGAAACACCCTCACGTAGACTAAAAGGGTATCCACGCACAAAATCAGCACCATCTCTAAATGGATCATAAAGTGTGTTGAAAAAATAGGGAGTTGATGGACAAAGAAGATTCTTTATGTGTTGTTCCAATGCATTAATATCTTTCCCACTTGGGTCCTTTGCAACCTATCAATTCAATTTTCACAAAAACCAAAACAATGTCAAAATATAAAAACCTACAAACACCATATAATAAAAGGAGATCGTTGTCTTACGAAGCAATCATCATCAATAGTGTAAATATACTTCTTCTTGGACACCATATAACCAAAGCAACGACAAGCCGAGTCTTTGAATGAAATACAAGAAGCCCTCGGACCCAAAATTTTGTTAATATCATTACGATTGTAGAGCTCATAATCAAAGCCATCAGGTACTTTAATAGTCTTTGAAGGATCACCATCTTGTACAATAATTAAATGATATTGTTCGAAAAATGGCCTCCACATCTCAAGAAAATCTAAATTTCTAATGGTTGGTATCACAATGTCTAGCTCATCTTTCAAAGGAACAGTAGCCATTTTGAGAGAATTTTTTTTTTCTTTTTAAATTTTGCTAATACTATAGCAATGGGAAGAATATATATTTTTTTTTGTTTAGTGAGAAATGAAGAGAAATGGGAAGAGCTTTTATACATTGAAAGTCATAGTATAGGTTGATGACACGTGTAGGGTGTGGGAAAATATTATTGTTACTGACTTTGTCAAAAGCATGCAATGCCCTTCCTATATTAGCCGTTATTGGCAACATGACTCTATGCATATAAATCGCTTATAGTTTAAGTTTTATATTTTATCAATACATAGTTTTTCTTTTATGAAGTAAAGTTATTCAAAATTTTTTTATAAAATAAAGTTATTCAAATGATATTTACAAATAATTTTATTTAAACTACGAAATCTGAGCCATGTTGTCAATAACGGCAAGTACAAGACAGATATTGCATACTTTTGATAAAGTCAATAACCATAACCATATATATGAATCTATTTTATTACGAAAGAAATATAAAATATGGAATTGTTTTTTTGTATCCAACTTGTAAAACATTCGCATTTTTAAGCCAACCGTTACAATGAAGAATTCTAATAATTATTATGATGGTTTATTTTTACTTTATCTATCAAAAATAAAGTTTTATTTTATTTATTTTATTAGTATATCAAAAGAAAATAATTTTCTTATTTGTTTTATTTTTAGCATCGATTATTCATTTCTAAGTCCCCTAAAACTATACCTAATTAATATGGATATCATGATTAAAAAATATAGTACTTTGGCATCGATAATTCATTCTAAGTCCACAAAATATACCTAATTAATATGGATATTATGATTAAAAAATATAGTACTTAATTTGTAATTTCTTGAAATATGTGCAAAATTTATTATGAACACATAAAGTGAACAGAGGAAGTAATAATTTAGTAAAAGCTTAAAGCTTATAGGTGTACGACATACGTAAAGTTTAAAGCTTTTAAGCCAAGTGTTTGAAATTAGACCTTTAATTGCGGTTGAATTAACAAAAAATAATCTCATAACACAAAGTTAATAATAAAAAATAGGAGAAAACTAGTCAGGTCCGAAAGCGTATTAATAAATAAATAAATAAATAAATAAATAAATAGGTCTTAATTTTAAGTGAAAAAATAAAAGGGAATGCTATACTTGTGGTTAGTTCGAGTATTGAATCATGGAAAATTGACTTTATTAAACAATTTGCAAATAATAATAATAATAATAATAATAATAATAATTTTACAAATTTCTCTAACAATTGGATAATTTCCTTTCCTTTTTCAATTCATGAAACTTATTTTGATATATTTATCCTTTTTTATAATTTACAAAATTATTTTTAACATATTTATGAAGCATAAGTGGCCGCATGCAATTATCAATGAAGAAAATACAAGTGTTGCTTCCCGACGAATCAGCTCAAAAAGTTTAAAAATATCAAGAGTAAATTGTTTATGGATGTGTAGCATATATTTTTTTTATCGTCATCAACAATTACAAATTACTTTACAAGAAGTTCAGAATACTGCAACTTTGATGATCATTATTCTCTAGTAGTGAAAGAGAATCTAATACTCAAAAGAGCCACATATCCTAATTTTCAGACATTAATTATTAAAAAAAAGATGAGTTTATTTCTAATAAATATATAAAATTAATAATGAATAAATATTAATTATTCATCAATTATATAAAGGAGATCCAATATATTATAGATATAAGTAACAATTATTGGGTTTGTAGGGTTTATTTTGTAGGCTTAAATTAATAATTACAATATAAAATAAATAATTGTTAAAACAATTTTCTAATTTTTGTAAGTAATGAAATATAAATAGATTTATTATCAGTTTATTGTTAATATTTAAAAGTGTTGATTAAAATTTGTAACTTATAACTAATTTTAATAGAATACATTAATTTATACATATTTACCAAAAAAATAACAAGGTAGAGTTGCTTATTTTATTCTCATGAGACTAGATACAATAGAAGTATTCCTAAAACATATATAGCATTTAACTTCAGTAACATTATCATTTATGAAAATAAAAACTAATTGTAATAATAAAATTGTAAACCATTTGTTTGTCTTACGTTATCTTGGATCCTATAGTAAAAATATTATTTATTAATATAAAATTTGATGTATTCAAAGTTCAAAAGAATTTAATATTAAAAAGAGATAATTTATTTTATTTAATTATATATAAATTTTGTACTTAAAACAACCTTCTATAGTACTTTAAATAATAAATTATAAAATTCACTACTAAAACTGTTGAGTTACTATACACTGAGAATTCCTGTGTTAATGGGCCTTAACTATGTATGGACCGGTCAAATAAAGTAAAGTTAATGGGCTTCAATATGTGGGCCGGTCTTCATTCAGAAAGGTTAATGGGCTTTGAATATGTATGGGCCGGTTAACATATAGAAAGGTATATGGGCTTTGATTAATGTGTGGGCCGGTCAACAAAAAGAAAGGTTAATTGGGCTTGTACTTACTAATTTTCATTTTTTTGCGCCGGTACTTCAATGATTTCGGGTTTATTCATTTATTGTATGTTTTTTTGCTTTATAACAAAGGCGTAAAAGTAATTACCACGGTATAAGATTATCAACTCTGCAAAAAATTGTGTTTAATTCGTGATTATGTTAGCGGGAATAATAATTAAGTTGTACATCCCATGTTACTCTTAGCTTTGCATCCTACAAATCTCTTCTCTTTTTTTTTGAATTTTTTTTCTCTGTACATTCATGAATTGATAGTTAGTGAGCTGAAACTCTAATCCGTAGACCATTTGGTGCTTCAACTCTTGGGAATTTCATCAGTTTATCTCCACCTATTTCTTCCCATCTGCATAAACCATAATAAAACTTCAATTTAGTAACAGATCATAAATACGCGACAAAATTAATAATTTTTTTTATACATGTTTATATTAAATACCTGTATTTTGTTACGAAGTAATGAAGAAATGTGGAAATTTCTGCTACACCAAGTTCCTTTCCAGGACATTGTCTAGTACCACCTCCAAATACCAAAAATGAGTTTTGGTGTTCCAGGTTCTTATCCTATAATTAGAACCATAATTATTTGTTAACTCCGATTTAAAAATCAAATTCAGCGTTGATATTATAGGATACGCGTGATTCAACGATACTAACCATCCATCTCCATGGATTGAATGAATATGGATCGGGATAAAGTCTTGGATCGTAATTCAACTCCCTTGTATATACGTATATTCTCCATCCTTTAGGAATAATATACCCTAAAAAAATACACATAAAAAAAATAATAATAAGACCAAGTATACATAAAAGTTGTGAATTTATGAAATTATTATATGATGGGAAATAATATTAGGGAAATTGTACTTTCCCAAAAAGTTTAAGAGACGACACATGGGTCAGGAAGGGAAACTGTATAGGCTGGAATGGTAGGTGTGCCATGTGGATTGTGGTATTAGAGGGTCCATAACACAAAAGATGATCATATACTACATACATCTATCATTATTTTAAACATTTTAATCAGTCTAAATTAGAAGAATATTGTCCCTGCATCTGATGCTCATAATTTCACCAAAATCACTCAAATACATAACAAATATACAATTACTTTAAGTTTTATATATAATAATAATTGGAAGGTTAAATCATCAGGCCATCTTAATTTGGTATTTTTAAGACCACATTTAAACGAAACTCGTATATAGATATTCTTTGAATGACTTACAAAACGATCGATGGTTAAAAAACATTAATTTAACATGCATGAGATTTTCTATGTAATAATCCTTACCATTTATTTCCATATCTTGAGTTGTTTTTCTCAAAACCCCATTTACTATTGTTGCTAACCTGGATGTCTCTAAAATCACCTGCACAATCAAAAAAATATATAGGTATAGATTTAATATGCTGATTTATTTCATATACACTGATGATACACTATCGATGTAATTTATATTAGACGCTTACAGCTCGTGTGAACCGCATTGACTTGTAATCGTTGTAATCGATAGGATCCTGAGGTTTTTTCTTTTCTCTTATAGCCATGTGTTCTTTCTGCAGAATAACAAAAAATAAGGTTATAAAATTAAGAAAAAATTAAAATAGCAATGTAGTTAATTAATTGATTTTAAATTTTTTTGAACTTACTCTAAGTTCTTCAAGAACTTTTGGATGATCATGAAGATATTTAACAGCCATCATAGAAGTAGTGGAAACAGTTTCATATCCAGAGTACAAAATAGTTATAATTAAATCAATCATCTCATCATCTGTTAATTTGAATCGTGTTGCTTCTTCATTCATCAGGTAACCAAGCATATCATGTTGAATTTCCTTTGAAGCTCTTCTCTCTTCTATGAGTGTTTGTAATAAGTTCACGATAGTTTTCCTTGCCTGAAAGATATTTTTCCTAGATTATTAGATGCTCTCAAATAACATCATAAATAACACTGATATAGTATTATGAAATTCTACCTGAAATCCGCGATGATAGTTGGTGTTTGGAAGATTGATAGGTAGTGAAAGAGTGCCTAGCACTAGATTGAAAAATTCAGACATGAATTCTTGAGCTAAAGAGGTAGATTCAATCCCAGCAATTTGCTTCAACGATGATAGAAATGCCATCTGATTGAAAACTCATATAAGAACAGAGGAAAAAAACAGAGGAAAAAAAAATAAATTTGGCAAAAAGACATGAGTTAGTAACTGACCTTATTGGTTTTTTCTTGAATGTCAATAACTTTATTATCCCAATTGGTTAAGTGGGATCTCATAAACTCATCAATTTTAGGCAAAAGTTGGTCTCTGATCATTGTAGGGCTAATTAGGGATAACAATGCACCCCTCATGTACTTGTGAGCTGAACCATTGACAGCTGCAATATTACATTTTCCTAAAATATCTATCATAGACTGTGGGTATCCTGGGACCAGTCCTTTTGCTTCATTCACTAGTATATATCTATTCAGTTCTGGATCCATTGAAACAATTGTTGGACAACCAAGTATGTGTGATTTAAAAAAACTCCCATATCTGATAACACAACAAAATTATTATCAGAATTTATGTGAACACACAGTGGCTTATCATATAAATGATTGAACTATCGAGATTTACCTGGCTCTTTGGTTTTTCATGAAACTTGGACCAAGTTTAAGAAACTCAGTAGTTTCACCAAAAAGTGGCCAACCCATAGTACCAGGGGGCAAGTTTTTGTTGCTATACTTGACTTGATTCCATCTTAATAAAGCAGTACAAAAGATACATAGGCCAAAAAAGGATGAAAGAAAAATTAAGAAGAAGGCCATTGATGCACCTCAAAATTTCAAAAGAAGTTACCAACACCACCTCACAGACAGACTTGTAGTCTAAATGGTATGGACTTCTATACTTGCCTTTATACTTCACAAGAGAGTCATATTAGTTTAGCCAAGCGTGTGCTCTGTTTATATAGACTCTCCTACATCAACAGGAGATGGGTTTTTTTCCCACTTAAAAAGGACACAGGGACCACTAACCTTGTGGTTCGATGGGTTTTTTCGTGATCTTTAATCAAAAATTCTCGTAATTTAAATTTTTTAAATAACATAATTTAGTACAGTTATATTTATTTATTTGATATAAACTTGAATCAGTGTAATTGTTAATATTACGAAGATTTTATCTGGCTTATTTTGCTAAAAATCTAATGAGATAAGTACTTTTCAATTATTAAATAATATTAATATTGATTATTTTCAAATATCAAATAATATAAATCTTGATTAATCGAAACTAATGATTTATATGAATAGATAAATTTAAAAAAGAAATATAGAGGGATTTGTGGTAGGGAGGTGGCCTAATACGTTAAAACCCCACGCCCTACAAAGGAAAAAGGTCAGTGTTTCTGAGCCTCGGGTAACAAAAACTTCATAAATAGCAGTGTCTTTTACTGCAGAGTTATTTTATTTATTTTCTTCATTTCAATCTCCTAAATTTGAAATTTGTGCTTCAAAGTCACATTTGGGATATGACTCAGTACTCGAATTCAAAATCTATAATTAACGAGTAATACATATATATTTCTTTTTAATACACTGTACAAAATAATTTTTAAAAGTATTTTTAACATTTCACCGAGGGAAGTAAGTTTTAGTGCAACTTGTATTTCATGCAAACCAATTGACTTAAATGGCTAGTCAAGATCTGAAGAGTCTCCAACTTCTTCTTTTTTTAATGTGATCACCGACTCCTTTTTGGTTATTAGCTATTTGTTTAAGAAAGCAAAAAATTGGCAGTTAAGTTTTTGTTTTCATCCCTTTGTGGTCAGGTCATGTGTGTATGAATGTTAATTGTTAAATCGGATGAAAACAAAGTAACAATTCAGCAGCAGTAGTTAAAAAGAATGATCTGTTTTATTTCCTTAATCATTAGGGTATTGATGCGTATATTTAAACAACTTTAATTAAAAAAAATTTATACATTGTGTTAAGCGAAAGAAGCACATGCACACCACCCTATTAGAAGGGTAGAATAAAATGTAAATATAAATTAAAGGCACTAAGTGGTTCACATGTATATATGTTCATCAAATAGATCTGCTGAACTAAAAGGAATTACTTAAGTCACTAAAGGACACATATTTTGGTTACCATGTGAATTTAAGTGGACACACACACAGAATAGTGGGGTAAGGGAGTAATGTTTTCAGTTCAATCCTAACTGCAAGTTTGAAATTCCTAGACTGAATCCTGTAGTAGTTGTCTGAGATTTTGTACTTGAAAAATTTCTTGTAAACTTGGAACTTTTTGTACACTATGTTTCTTCATAATTCACCGGTCGCCTGGTTTATTCATGTATTAAAAGTGACACAATTAATTTTACTACAAGATGGAATTACTAAACTCTGCATATTTGTTATTTATTATATGATTGACGATTTTGATAATATTATCTTATCTTTTTGGACATTTTACTGTGGAGACAAAGCAATTATGTTATAAATCGCTAAAAATGATTAGATTGGATGCTTATAGATGATGAGATAAACTTCCACTACTCTAATCACATCAAAGAACAGAGATTCTGACTATTACTTTTATATAAATATATAGGAAAAGATAATATATATACTTTATGCACACGTTTGTGTCAAATCTAAACTACGAATATCAAACATTTAAGGATGTTCGATGTATTGCAATGATTTACAAATAATTACTACTGTTGATCTTCAATTAAAACGATTAGAATAGAAAGAAAAAATAATTATGAGGTAGGTTGAAGAGGACACATATATTATTCACATTTTGTAAGATTTATGAATAGTTAAATGAAAAACGAGTTAAGAGGTGACGAGGCTAGCAATAGCCAGGCATTGCACTTTGTGTATTTTATGTCAAATCCAGTTACCTATGTGTTGAATGTTTTGTCACATTGCTCGATGAATCTTTTCTTTCTTTTAACTTTGACTGAAATATGCAGCACACGTGCATATGAATTGTTGGATCATTAGTTTCATTTTTGGAAACCAATTACACTTTTAGGGTGGGGGTATCTCAAATCTACTTCTACTAGGGGTAGTAATACATTTGACTCTTCAACTTAAATCTCCCACTCCTCCCATCCACCCTATCCCTACTTTTTTTTTAAAAAAAAAAAGTTCTTTATCGATATTTGATGTCCATATAGGAGTCAGAGTAAATTAGAAAATCTTATATTGGAGGGTAAATTCTCTTTTCAAAGAGGGACTCAAACTCGAAATATTTAATTAAGAATAAAATAATTTTTTGCTATGTTACTACAATCCTAATTATCATACCTTCATCATTATAGTGTTCGTGTAACTTGAACCAACAACAACATATATGGATAATTTCACAAATGAAATTTAGGGAGGGTGGTGTGAACGCACCCTTATTCCTACATTGTGAAGGTAAAGACATATAATAAATTTTAGATTGAAATCAAGCATATAAAACAAGTATGCAATATAAATATAAATAACAAATAGGTCATGGTGAAAACAATACGAAAGAGAATAGTACAACGTAAGTCGAACCCTAAACAAAACCTACCTATTAAACACTAATTTTATTTTTTTAAAAAAATAATTGCTCATTTTGAATATTATTCTTTATATCAAACACACCCTGATGGCATGTTTTTACAACCATAGAAAAGTAAAACATATTTTCAATCATAGATTTCAAATGTCATTTTTCTCCTTGAACGTTGTATACCCATAAAAAGAAGTGGTGCTAGATCATAAAAAAGAAGTGGTGTTAGATTATAATTAAGTTATTGACTACATGCCTAGACAAGCTCAATAACTTTATGATAAATTCCAGAAATACAACTTAACAATTATAAATTCCTATTAGCCTTTAAATTTATTATTTATTTATTTTTTATAATTTTATATATTTTTTATATTACGTGGCACATTTCGTGTCTCTATGCCATTAAGGCGTGTGGGAGATATTTGCATTACGCGTAAGCCAAAAAAGTGTACAAAATTATAAAATAAATTAAATTGAGTAAGGTAATAGGACCTTAGAATAACTAAGGTGACATAAATTTCAGTTATACTCTAGAGTATACTTGTGCATTTTTTCAAGATTATACATTAATATTAAAAAAAATATTTGATATGTTATTATAAACCCGATATTCACGACAAGTTAAATGAAGTTTTTGCAAAAGTTATGAAATAGAGATTCTACCTATACCTTTGAGCTACTTATGGGGTGGGGTATCTCAAATCTACTTGTAATACATTTGACTCTTAACAAACTTTTAGAGACCTATCCACTAACCTTGGTCCGTTTATCAATCAAGGAACGTACAAGTACTACCTTTCTCTACGAACAAGTTCTTTATAAATCAGAAAAAAAAATTTATCTCCTAGAAAAAATAAGTTTTATAAATAATAAGTTATTCTGAGCATAGAGTTTAATTTATTTTTTTTTTGCTTTGTTTTAAATGAAAGATGTGTATTATTTTTTAGATCTTGTGAACTTAATCTTGCATAAAATATTTGGAACTGTAAAATTTACTCCCTCCATTCGGTATTATTTATCATGATTTCTATTTTTAGAGTCAAACTATTAAAATTTTAACTAACATTTTAAAATATATTTTTTAATCATATTAATATGCAAAAAATTACAATTTATAGTACATTTCATATAGTTTTAGAATATCTAATTTTTTGTTTAAAATATCGAATTAATGAATCTAAATTTAACTTTAAAAATTAGTCAAATTGACTTTTGAAAAATGCAACATGACAAACAATATCGGACGGAGTACTAAATATAGAAAAAATCCTTTTTGTTTTAGAACCGACCAAAAAAATGAAAGAGTAATACACATTATTTAAAAAAAAGAATCACTTATTTTTCAGGAAAATTATTTCCTTTACTTGTTCTCGAAACTACACAAGTCTTAATGATATATTTTACGATTATAAATTCTAAGGATCTTTTTTGCCTCTTTAAATGTTGTATCTTATCAAGGTGAGCTAGATAAGTAGATATGAATACATCCAAATCCAAAACTTTACTAAAAATACTGTATTTTTATTAGAAAATTCATTAAAGATATAGTCGTGAAACCTTGTAACTAACAAAAAGTTACACTTAATAGATAATTTCAATGACCATATTCAAAACTCATAGACTTTTACATCGAACATTTGTTGGATAAAGTTTGTTGATCGTGCATCAACGCTCAAGTGTATGATTAATGAATTTAGAACTAATTAACTTAGCTCCTTGGATTCAAACTTTGGTTCTCTCTTACAACTAAAAATGGCAAAAATTTGTGGAAACAAGTTTGTGATTCGATAGTTAAATGTCATTATCTTACGAAATTATGTTCTTTCAAATAATTAAAATCGATTGTTACACGTCATTAATGTTGATTAAAGCAAAAGAACCATATATTAATTACAAGAGTACGTGGAATTTTGCTATCCAAATGGAACATGAGGCTAAAGCCATACTATACATATGAAAATAATAATAATAATAATAATAATAATATTTAGATAGGACATGAGAAACCGTACACACAAACGTACATAACATGAAGATGATCGACTAGTCTAATCAGTAGGTGGGATATATTATTAATAATAATTGTTATTATATGGATTTGAAAGTGAGACAAAGATTATGCAAATTTTTGAAATGAAATTTATATTTTTGAAGCAATATTGTTGATCTTCTAGCTAAAATTACTCTAATTTTTTTGTCTTTGTGCTATAAAATTGATGGATTGTCTTGGTGTGGCAGAAAAGGCTAATTGAGATGGGGACTTGAAGAAAAGTTAAGATCCTTAGAGAGATCCTTGGATAGGGATTTGACAATATGATGCGATCTCCCCAAAAACCCCTTAACCACCCACCCAAAAACTATTGACCAAATTATTTCATTTATCGATATAATCGATATATATATATATATTTTGTATAATCGGTATATAATATATCTGTACTAATATGATATTGAAAGATAGAACAATTTTCATCTTACTTATTTTAAGTTTGTGAGAGAATTTTGGGTGAAATTAATTTTGTGTTTTTAGTAAAATTATTTATTTTTGAATTTATAAGTTTTTTTTAAAAAAAGTTTTAAGTAGGTTAAAGTTCCATCTCTATTTCTCTTACTATGCTTTCTACAAAATAATTTTCTTTTTGGTGTGATGAGATATTCAAATTAATTGTTGAACTTGAATATCATTTTGTAATTTTTTGAAAAACTCTAACGTATAAAACTTAAATTCTTATTATATTTTTAAAAATAAATAATGAATACACATCCCATCAAACTTGATCATTATTAGTTTTTGCAACTATTTTCGTAACAAAGTGATAGTAATATTTTATTTAAACTTTGTTAGCGTATGACAATATTTAATTTCACTTGACACGACTTTTATCACTTTATCTTATTAAGAAAAGTCAAATTTTAATTAGAATTTGCTTCGTGTGTTTGTTAGTTTTTGTCATTCTCTGTCAGTGTCGTTGTTAGACAAAAACGGCACGGGAATTAAAACCATTATTCCTTTATTTGATTTTTATTTCCCAGAGTGCCAACGGGGTTTTATTTATTCTTTGACATTCTTTTATTGTTTGTTATCATACATATTTTTCGTGTCGAAGAGTTTATTAAAAATAATTTTTTTATTTTCAGATAAATTAATATTTATGTATATTTTATTATTTTCAACTATTATTGTTGTTCTTCGTTTATAATTATTATTTCAATAATTGATTTTCTTTATTGAAAAAGATTTATATAAAAGAATGATTTTATTGATCATAATTATTAAGTTTTTTTTTATTGAAATAAATCATAACTCATTATGTCCAACAAGATCACTAATTAGTCTTTCTTTTTTCTGTTGACTACAACAATTAATTAAGTAAAATACTCAATAGTTGGATTTTTGAAGGAATTGCTTCTAAGCATTATCCAGAGATTGAGCTGAGCCCCCATATCTCAATTTTACCTCCAAATTAATTTGCTGTCAACTTGGCTGCGTTTCGGCCAATAATAAAAGGAAAAAAATAATTAATTGCCGACAGAGGATAAGATAAAAAAAAAGTGAAACAAATCTTATAAGCAAAAGAGTTGTAGTAATAACAGAGAGAAGGATGTGATGAAGTGATAAATATGTATTAATTTTGAATTGAAAAATTCACAATTTGAGTTATTTCAATATATAGATCTTTTATTAAAAAATTATTCACCTCTCTAAAAAATTTTCAACACAAATATAAATTTAATTGAACTATAATATAAACTTTCGATTAAAAAAAAGGGGGTAAGAAGGGGGCCTAATGAAGAGAAGATAGGGATGTGTGAAGGATAGAAATTAAAAGTGCATAAAATAAAGATGGCATTCATTAGCCCTGCAAAAGGTTCATTAGTTATAGAGAGAGGACCCTCCGCACGGGTGGATTCGTTTTTTATTTATTTGGGTGTTGACTGTTGAGCTGAAGAGTTAATGCGTACGATACGAATCTACAAATTTAAATACGAGAATTTATATGAATTTATTAATTTTTTTAAAATTATTTATTTATAAATTAGTTTGTTATAATAATATAAAAATTAAATTTATAAATTTTAAATTTTGATTCAATGTATATGTCGTGTTGATTTAAATAATAAAAGGAGTGATGTATTTATTGTGCATTGATTGGAAGTCCAGGGTTGCACGCACGGGGCGGGGCTCATCTTTTGTTCGTTTGTGCTTTTTGCTTCACTCACTTGGTTCCCATCTCCCCACATTACCATATCCTTCCAATTTCATTCTCTCCCTACCATTATTTGGACTTGTTAATTATTGCATATGTATTTTTGTTCCAACCATAAGTCTAATGATCAAACTATTTACTATTTGTGTTGTAAAAAAAAATTCATAAATAGAAAAATATCAAAAATATAATTTCTAAATCCAATCTAGTTTAGAAAGTTGATTTAGATCCAAAATTTATTTTCTAAACATGATATTACAGATAGATTCATATTAATTCAATCGTCTATTTATTTTTTATGTTAGAACTCTATCCTATGTTGTTCATGCTATAATGTCTAATATTTGGTGCATACACAAAGGTTGAGGGATTCAAGTTTCAAATCAATGGGATAATCCTCCGCTTATATAACAATCCTTCACTTTTTTTTTTTTTTGGAGTTAAAGTTGGATCAAATTTATTTTTAAAAACAATTTTGAATAAATAAATTTGATTAGATTGATTATTTTATAGATAAGTCTACCACATATTTAGTCAAATTGTCAATTTCTTATTCTTATTTTTTATTATAATAGAAATGCTTTTAGGTAACATTTTATTTTGTAGGGTATGACTTCAACTATTACCGCATTATCAAGTAATTAATTATTGACATATTTTAGTGAACGATCAAATGATTAATGTATCGAGCTATTAAAAAAAACATATTAATATTGCCGATATCAACCTCGTAAAAGAACAAGAGTGTTACTAGCATATATAGACAAAAATATAACAACTTAAATAATAATATTGATATAGAGATACTTTACATTAATTTATAAAAAATATATATTTGAATGATGATCATGTATTTCAATTATTTTGGAGGAAGGTGCTTCTAGATAATTCTTTTGTAAGACCAGGTCATCAACATTTCAATTCCCACTATGCTTTCCATCCTGTACACCTATCTCAATTCTCACCTCATTCTTTCTTCTTTCTTTTGATTTAATAAAATTATTTTTTATGAATATATTTTTATTAAAATAGATGTTATACGCAGAATAATTTAGTATGGTATAAAAAATTTATCCTGATATATGCAAATTCAAGAATTGCAAATTCCAAATAAAAAGTTATATTCTACATTCACTTGATACTATTACTTTTAGTATTTGATTGGATGGTAAATTAAAATTAATCTATCTAACTCAGAAAGATGATAATAAAATATACGTACTTTCTCTTCACTCTTCGAACTCTACTTATAAGATTATTAGATATGTTATTTGATTGTTTAATCATTTACCAAATTACCCAAAAAGATTTGGAGAAATTTGTCTTTTAGGTGGAAGATGCATACACTTTCTACCTCGTTGGTTTTATGACATGCTTTTTGTCAAACATCTTAATCACAAATCACCTTTTTTGCGTCATTAATTTCATCCGATTAATGTTGTGACCCTCTAAAATCAAAAAAAGAACAAAATGAAAACTATTGAAAAATTAAATAATAAAACAAACCATAATAAGTGATTTTCATTTTTAAATAATTCTCTCCACTATATAAACATATGTACAACTTTTCTTTCTGAATTTCGAAATGAAAAAAATAAATTAAATGATAACAAATATCCAAACATTCTTACTATAGAATTAATACAATTTTTTAAATATTAAGCGGTTAAATCTTAATCCATGTGATATTTTCAATTTATTTTTTTTAAATGTTTCTTGCAGACATATATAGTTTTGTTTTTCACTTTTGTGTTTAATGATGAGTGATTAGCTTAATCCAAGCAACAAATGATGACAAAAAATTGAAGGCGAAATATTGTTTTTGTTTATTAGTTAGACAACGATGATTTGATTCCATATCTCCAGCAATAAATTGATTGCATTGATTATAATATTTTTAATAAATTGATTGACAGAATAATTAATTAGTTAATTTGATTAATTTCATCAAAATGAAAAAATAAAAATAAAAATAGTTAGGTCTCTATCATAAGAAGAAAATGGAGGATGGCAGTAGATTGATGATTGACCACACGAGTGGGGAGGTCAAGTCCACGTGCACTTGGATTTATTCGATTTGATTTGATACATTTTTTGTCTTCTTTTATATTCCTTGTTGAGTGTGAATTATTATTTCTTTATTATATACTTTCTATTCATTTAATATTCTTATCCTTTTACTATTTTTTTCGTTTGCTTCCTTCCACAGTTCCACAAAGTCACAATCTTTAGTATCCCTATCATATTATAAAATTTTAAATTCACGATATGGTTCACAAAATCTATAGTAAAATCTGAAATTATAAATAATGATTTAAATTAAAATCTACAATATCCTGTTTGATGGTGTGCATACATGCAATTTAAAAATATCTTTTTAATTAATGATTATAGTATAATAGATTTTTTTTCTTACGTTGACGGATTAATACAAAGAATTACCCCTATCTAATATACACTATACACTATATGATTGCTTAATTCATTTGGAAGACATGGTTACTTAACAGGGGCGGACCCAGTAAGTCAAACGCGGGTGCTCGAGCATCCATTGATTTTCGAAATTTTTTGTATATGTATAGAAAATATGATACATATGTTATTATAATTTAAATGAGCGCCCATGGAACAAAAGCAGCTGTGGGTGAGCTGGTTTAAACCTTTGCAATAAGAGGCGTGCGAAGCCACCTGGAAACGAGCACCCACAACCTTTAAATCCTGGATCCGCCACTGTTACTTAACCACCAATTCACCCCATGACACTCACAAAAAGAACATGGAAATATCACATTTATAAAATTCACCTCTTTCAAACAACCTCTCTAATATATATCTTCATCTTTCCCATTTTTTCAGTAATTATTTTACCTCTATTATATGACTATCAACCTTCAACCTCTACAAATGTACTTTGACTACCACAATATATTACCTTTTTAATTCGGTTGTGTAATTGTTCATTCTTTAATATGAGTTCCATTAGAGTTGATTTAAGACTTCAATATGTTAGCTGAAAATTTAGAACTTTGAAAAAAGCACAATATTATTTCTATAGAAACTATGACCTTATTTGCCACAAAGCTGTTGTTAATAGTAAATAAAGATACATTTGAACCAATCATATATATGGGAAAAAGCATAAATTTCATCATGAACTTGTCAGTTACATACTTAAATTATTATAACGATCCATTACACATCTTTACTGCTTAAAAGTGAATTCAATATCACCCTACAAGGTGTAATGCCACTGTCACATTATGTGATGTATAACACTCACTGCCACATCAGCGATACATCAGCACCATGTCAGAAATTATATTATTTTTATATTTTTTTTTATTAATTAACTTATTCTTTTGCTAGCTATATTTTATATTAGCTAGTTTCTAATTAATTAACAAAATTCTCTAGTAATTATATTTTATTCATAGCATAATTGCAAAGAAGAAATTTTCTACAATGGTCATCAAGAAAACTTTCTGAAATTCGAAGTTGATTCGTATGATAAAAATTTCTTTCATTCCAAAATAAACCTAAAGAAGACTCCTTCAGTTTCTTCCATCGATTAACCATGATAATCGAGCGTCTAATTGCAAATAATTTTTTAGATCCGGACACATTTTTTACTTTTTCTATGTTCTTCATGAAGTTTTGTTAAAATATAGGAATAATAGGAAAATAATTTTCTTCCCTTTTCAATCGATCGCTCATCTAGTTTACTAAAATGTCTCACCATAGCTCCACGACTGAGAACCCCCAAACTTTTACCCTCCAATGACATGAAGAAATACAAATCAAAACCCACAAATCTTAAGTCACGTAGTACTATTTTGATTTCTTGTTGGAATGTTTATGGGTAAAAAAATGATGTTTTTAAAGTAACTCGTTATTACATTGCTTCTTGTTACTGATTCATTTAAGTTTATTAGGTATGAGGAAGATGAGAAGGGTGGAATATGAGAAGCGATGTGTGTGAGTGGGGGTGTGGGGGTGGTGGTGTTTATAAGGAAATTCTGATTTTTTTAATTTTTTTTTTGTTATTCTAATAATTATTTGAGGCGCATGATTTATTTTTGTTTCATTTAATTTTTTTGTGTCAGTTTTATGAGGTAAAAAATTTAATTTTAAATAGTATAGATATATAATAGGTTATCATAATTGTTTTAATACGTAACTGATTTTCCGATATAAATTTAAAATAAAATTTATATCATTTCTCTGTAAATAAAAATATGATTTATTTGACCTTAACTATTAACGGAGCTCAAATTTAAACCATTTTGGCAAACTTACGGTAAATTTGACCTTTCCTTTTACTATAGTAAATTAGAATTGTGATATGTCTTGAGTTGTGTGTGGTTTTTCTCTCTCTCTCTTGAGAAATAAATGTAAGTCGGAAAGGGCAGAAACCAAGAAAGATTGCTAAGTTTAGCAAACAGTCCTTTTCATTTTGGCCAAGCTAGATGGTCCACCTACTACCATTACTATTACTATTACTATTACTATTACTATTACTATTCCACTATGCTCTTTATGCTGCAAGTCTTTCACTTTTACCACTGTTAAAAAAGAGTATTTACAGCTGACCCATGCATTCATACTGATTTCTGCCATGCCAGCCTGTCACCACCCCAACCCCTCGTGCTCTTTGTTCAATTTTGTCAACTCTCCTTGCAGTAAATCTTGTACCATTATTTCTTTGGACCACTTCTTTGTATACCACTCCTTTTCTTACCACACTTATCGTCTGTTTAGATGAATTTAAAAGTTGGTTAAATTAACTTAAAAATTAATTTTAAATTTATTTGAATATTTAATAATTATCAAAGTGATTTATTTTAAGTTAAAAGCTAAAAGTTAAGTGAGGAGTGCTTTTTTTCAACTTAAAAGTCATTTTATGTTAATCAAGTATATTAACTTTTTGCCTTAATTCTATTATTATTATTAGTAGTAGTAGTAATAGTATTACTATTATTATTATTATTATTATTAATTTGTAATGATGAAGAAATATGTGAATGTTATGAAATATTATTATTTATGGATGTAAAATATAAATTAATTTGTTTTAATTTTTTTTAAGGATAAAAACCTTAAATTAATCAATTTATTATCATGTTAACAACTTTAAGGATATTTCAGACATTTTGATAAAAAAAAGTGTTTATCAACACTTATTTGCCAAACACATCAATAACTGTTTTTCAACTGCAACACTTATTCAAACACATAATTACTTATTTTAGAAATAAGTTTCAGTACTTTTTAAAAGTTACTTTTTTTAGCCAATCTAAACGGGCCCTTACTACCACATATTTTCTTGACTTTTATGTCTAACTATATATCAATGTATTAAATTATCATTCTCTGTGTATTAAAACAATTGTCAATGTATGTTGGTGTTGGCTTTTATGTGTCTTTTATCGAAAGTGAACAAATACTTGGTTAACTTAGATATTGAAGTGTGTGTTTAATTTAGAAGAGAGTGATATGTAGACTATAGTTTAGTTTAAGTACGAAAAAATTGCAGAAAAGTGAAAGTTTGATTGTGTTTATTGCATTTCAATTTTGAAGCTAAGTGTTGTGAAACTATTTAATTAAGTTTGAGCAGCAGAGCACTGTAACCGTATTAACTGTGGTCACCTTTCTGGTTCTACTAACTCTGGCCACACCATTGTCTGATAGAATCTTTTTTATCTACTTCCACTTTCCATCTTAGTATTATATTATATTTCAAATCAATTTTCACTCTAATTACCTACTCTTTATCTTTTTACCTAAAAGTAGACTACCTTTTTAAATATTACCAAAAAACAAAAAACACTACCTTTTTAAATGGTCCAACCGTACACGTTTCTTTTCATTTGCAGCATGCATCAAATATGAACAAATGACTCATATATACCTCTACTTATAAACAAATGGCTCACATATATCTTTTTTCTCTAACAGAAATGAAAAAAAAGATAATTTTAATGTAACTTTTTATTATTTTTTTCTAGAAAAATATAATCCCATGTGAGTAATTTAATCCTCGTCAAACATATTTTTTTGACTTTTTTTTTTGTTTCAATGGCTAATTTAGAATTATTATTTTGATAATCAAATTTATTTATGTTTCACTAATATTCTTGTAAAACTTATTGTAGATGACCAAATTTTTTTCTTCGAATACAAAAATCAAATTACAATATAGATAAAAAAATAGTTTAATTTTTTTTCTTTAAACAAAGGAATGAAAGAAAAAAATAAAATAAGAATAAGAAACTCAAATAATTATAATAAAAGAAGTCAAAAAATAATTTATGTATTAAAAAAATTAAAATATACCTTGAACTTTGATAGAAGAATCATATATACCCCTAAATAATTTTTAAAAAAAATTAAAAGTAATAAATATAAATTTAAAACTAATTTTTTTAACTTCCGTTAAATGAAGGGTATATGTGAGCCATTTTATAACGGCAGGGGTATATGTGAGCCACTTTCATAACGAGGGGTATATCAGTTCCAAATGACAAAGTTGAGAGGTATATCAGACCTTTTTCCCTATTTAAATTTTTGTACTTAGACGACACATGATAAAGCGTTTTAGTATGTGTTCTTAGTGTCTATAACTTAGGTATATATTAATCACTTAAAAGATGTCCCCTTATCTTATTAATATACGTATTTTCGTCTTAGTTGGGATAAGTTTAGGGTTTAATGGCTTATTGCATAAGTCTAATGATGTATAGTTAAAGAGATCATAATTAAATGTAGTGACATTTTTTAAAGTGGCTAACATATTTCTGGAAGTAAGTATCAATCCATAAATTACATATATGGTCATTTTATATGACTGTTTAGAATAATCACGCTTGGTGATCGATTACTTTTTTGTGTTCAGTATATCATTAACTAATAAAAGTGTGTTATTTCTAACAACTTAGATTTTTAGATGTGATGATAATATACTTCAAAATGGTGTCAGAGAAGGTAGAAGTCCTAATTATATCGAATCTCATCTCCATCCAAATTAAAAATAATTTCCAAGCACTGCATTGAATCCTCAATTCATACAACCACACTTAAAGAAATCCTTTTTGTTAAAGAATGACAAAAGTTCCACAACGGTGGTTAATGAGATGAGTGGATTCCTTATAAGGCTTGGGTAATCCTTCTCCTTTTGAACTAACTTTTAGGGTGTGAGTTAGGCGTAAGACCTAATTTAACATGGTATCAGAGTAGGGCCCGTCTCATCCGATGTTGGGACCCCCGAAAGAAAAAATGTCCACGCACCAAATGCTAATCACTGGGGCGTGAGATGGAATGTTAAAGAATGACAGAAAGCCCACACTACCTTCCCCTGCGCGTGAACGATAGGTACACTTTGGGTACGGTGACCCATTTTTAGATGGCCTCCTCTCATTTTGAAACGAAAATGGTCTGGTCTTGAGATAATAATATGAAAAGTTATATATTTCTTATTAAGGGTGATAAAATTATCCCTTGCAAATATGACTCGTTCATACCGTTTATTTATCTATTTATTTATTAACTTAACTTATTTGACTCCCTCAGTTTAAGTTATATGAAAATTGAATTGACTTATAGTTCAAATTCAAAACAGAGAAATTTTAGTAGAATATTTTTATTCTTTGTAAGTTATTTATAACAATATTTAAAATAAATGAGAAGAAGACTATTGGGTACTTAATTACTTCTGCGCTTTTAACTCTCAAGATTATACACATCAGTCGAAAAAGGAGAGGAGTGGATGGGATGGAGGTGAGAGCGGCGTTTAGGAGTGACAATTGAGCGGGTTGAATTTGATTTGAACGGGTCATAATTGGTCAAGACCTTATACAATCCAAATTTGCTCGGATCAAAAGGAGCTAGGTCAAGTAATAGGTCATAAAATGAGTCAATTTTTACTAAGTTTAATTGTTTAATTTTTTTTAAAAAAAATATCTAGTACCTAATAATTTTTTTTTTCTATTAGGCTTATGTGCAACACATCAAATTAAAAGAAAAAAGTTTTTAAATAATATTACATAATTTCTCATTAGTCAATTTGTATTACATATTAACCCAATTATTAATGAATTGTAATAACCCATCCATACTTAAACGAGTTGAACATACTATATTTGATTTCGCTAGTTGCTAACTCTACGGGTGACTTTATTTAGACAGAATTAATTGAGCGGATTAAGCAAATCGACCTTTTTTATATTCCTTAAAACTGTAAATTAGACCTTGAAGTTTCTTGTGATCTTTTTAATCCTTTGATATATCAAAACTGTTGATTTTGGTCCTCTAAGCCTCTGGTACTTAATTATTGGATTAAGACTTTTCTTGGATTACTTTTTTGCAAAGCACTTTTTCATACCTTAACTGTTAATTATTATAAACGTGTAAATTTTGATTTTCAAAAAAGAAAAATATATATATTTAAATTTACGATTAAATTGACATTAGTTATATTGTTTTATGTATCACAAGAATTTGTATCATTGTATGCTCATTACATTTGGTGAATAAAGTACATTTCCAGGGCCTATTTTCCAACTCACAAACTAGTATTGATCAAAATCATTGCAACAAAGAAATGTCAAGTGACAAAAAGGAGAGTTATAAATGCATCAACTTTGAAGTTATACACAAAATATTCATCGATTTGAGTGAAGGGATCGATTATGGACCCATAGCTTAGGATGTCCAAATAAACAACATCACATTTTGTATTGCTTTTCTTTGTGGTGTTCTTAGTTTGTCAAACTACTTTAACCAATTTCAATAGCATGTTGTTCCTATTTGAACTTAAATAGTTGTACTCATCATGATATATCTACCAATAATTTGAATATTACATCTAGCTAGTTGCTATATCACCTTTTTTTTTCCCTGGCCAGCACACTGAAATTTAGAAGATGGACATGTAAAATCAAAGTTTAATCATATGAATTGATTATAAAAAATATGGGTTGAGATTGATAATGATCAAGAGAAGGTACAATATTGCCCAAAAATGTGTGCCTCCAACCAACATATTGTAAAAGAATCTTTTCTTGTAGCTTTTAGTTGGCTCCACTCATGAATTTGTTGCTAAAAAGATATATATGTATAAGCGAAGAAGAGAAAATATAAAGTGCACACCACTACTCCAATTATCCTTCTTAATAAGATCAGGTCTCGAGTTCGACTATTGGATATAGAGAAAATTTTATTAGAAACACTACACCCAAATAAACCCTGCACTGCAATCTAAATTTAGTTAGGGCACCAGTACAGATTTGGAATACCGAACAAAAAACTAAAAAAAAAAAGAGACTAAAAGTGCACCCCACCCCATGTGTAAATAGGGTCCCCATCTCAATTTGTAATTGAACGAGAGAGATGCCTATGCTATGCACTTTGTCTTTCTTCTTGTTTCTTCCCCTCTTTGCTTTTATATTTGTACACTTCTTCTTTTTGCTACCTTAATATTTTTTTCCTATTCTTTTGTTTTTCAATTTCCTTAATTATCCCTACCTCAAACATAAAAAATAATTAACTTCGTTCCGTCAGTATAAACTTGCTCACCATTATATATTTTTACGTCTCAACCTCAATCAAATAAAACAACATAATTGGATTTACCGTAAAACCCAATATTATAAGATTGAGAGGTTATTATTGTTGTATAGTCTAGAATAAATAGGTGATATAACCATATAAATGAAAGATCAACATCCAATATTTTAGAATTATGTTTTTAGTGTGAAAAAGAGGGTCGAGGCAGCATGTGATCGGGTGACTGCTTGGACACAATAAGAGGTTAGCAATTGTGGGGTTTAAATTCCATTATATGTATTTTTTTAAAAATGGATGTCAATGTCGGCCTCATATGTCTGACTGAGACAGCAGCAAGTAGAAAATAAGAGAAGCTGGTGAAGTACTGCATGTTACCCCCTCGTGGGATTATCAATATATATCCTATTGTCCTTTACTTTATATTCTCCTATCATTTTTAGTTTATCAAACTTATCATTCATCTACACCCCTAACCTTAGTTGCTTTTTCCTCTCTTGTTAATTAAGATAATTATTCATCATGCAAGGAGTTATGTTAGGTTCAGGATTGGTTCATGAGGTTGAGTTAGACTCACGTGTCATATCTTTACAACTTCAGTTCAGGATTGGTTCATGAAGTTGAGTTAGGCTCACGTGTCATATCTTTACAACTTCAGTTCAGGATTGGTTCATGAGGTTGAGTTAGGCTCACGTGTCATATCTTTACAATTTTAGTTCAGGATTGGTTCATGAGGTTGAGTTAGGCTCACGTGTCATATGTTTACAACTTCAGTTTGGTTTCATGACTACTATAAAAGTATCAAAACGATAAGTAATTTTCTATAGTAGGTTGAGGTATATATCACTACTAAAAAAACTAGATGTACTTAACTATTTAGGTACAAAATTTATCAATCGTAAGGTTTATTGAGAATGCATAACTATGTTGCTCTATGAGTGTATATTATATGCAAGTTAAGCACTTCCTTTTTAAGCGTAAAAACTGATGTCAGGGCAGCTCAAGGATACTAGTGGTCTAAAGCAAAAATCAAACGGGTTTTAAACTTAAATTGTTAATAACTTTTATAAATTAATTTCTTCTAGTTTTCAATTGATAATATAATCATTCTTATTTTTCATTATTTTTCATAGTAATCCAAATATGTCAAATTTCTTCTAATATTTCTTTCATTTTTCATGAATATTTGAATTTTCTACAAATAGTATTCAATATTTTTTAAAAAATAATAACTTATAACCTATTATTATTAAAGATGAGGCCCCTTAAATTTGGAGGCTTAAGGCACATGTTTTTTTTTTTTAACACTGTCGAGCCACCACTGTCTATGTTTCTCCCATGTTATTACAAGTGAGGGGTGTATATATTGTAGCTTCAAAATCAAATGAGTGATGATAGTTCCATTGTTTGTTTTTGTATTTTGGACAAGTTATTTTCACTTAGCATGAGAGTGGCCAATTCCATGTTCACGTTTATTTGTCTCATCTTTTGCACTTCATCTTGATATATATGGTATGTGGCAACATAGAATGTAGGGGACCTAAATATGAAGTTCTTATTGTTCTCAATAATCCAAAAAATTATAACATGCATGCAAACGACCTATTAAGGACTTTTACCTTTCCTAGATTTGTCATTTTTCAAAGAAAGCATACCTATAATTATAAAAATGATCATAAGTCAACATTACTATCTTAATATTCACGAGACCATAGGGCTTACAAATTCTTCTTTGCTTAGCTGTTCCATTCATATAATCCAAATTAGATTCCCTTATGGAAAGCAAAGCAGAAACCTCCGTATATCCACATTGAATGTTGTAATACGTTTTGATTATTGACAAAATGATTTGCCTAGATAGGTACAAATGTAAAACTAAGAAACAATTAGACTATAAATGTCTACTCATATCCGAATGAGCCCCGTAGAGCGCAATTCAAATTTAGTCAGAACTTCGATATGGACTTTTGACACGCCCGGGTGGGAAGAGAAAAAGAATCAAATAACTAATTTCATGTTTTTATCTGAATTAAATATAAGCTAATATCATGTCGAAATTTGTGATCATACTCTAAAACCTTAACTTTTTGATTAAATACAAAGGTAATTCTCGATGTTGGAAGAAAAAAAAACATGTAATTTTTTGAGTTGTATATTTGTGGAAAACCATTATTCACTCTCTTCAGTATTTAAGGTATTTCTGTGCTCAAAACATTCTTTACGCAATAAATATATAAGTTAGGTAGTAGTAGTAGTAGATTGCATGTTACCCATTGCTCACTATAGTCAATGAACTTTAAAAAAATATATAAAAGGACTAAACAAAAGTCTAAGCAAACGGCTGCGAAAATATTGGAAGAAACAAACGATAATATTAATATATTTGTTTTTAGAATATGGTTTTAAAAATATTAACGAGGCACATATTATATATAATATCGTATCTACCAATAACATGAAACCCACTATTCTTGCAAAGAGAAAAATCGAACGAAGCAAAACGCTTAAAAAGTAGTCGATCCACTTTATTTTAATTAATTAATTAACTCATACTACTACCAATTAATGTTAGGTTAATCATGTTGATCTGATGCCTTATACTTTTGTAGCTAGTAGTATTATTTATTGATTTTAAAATATATATGGATGATAGTAATTAATACTAGATTATAAATAGGACTTGTAGCATGTGTTAGATACCTGAAAACCCACCTAATCACATGCTCCACACCTTAATCAAGAATGAAGATTCATAAGAAGTTTCTCTATGCTTAATTAATCTGGCAATAAGGGTTTAGAGTTTCGAATCGTTACATGTAATCTGATATCTATCGCTTTAACAATTAATTTGAAAGTGTCACCTCTTTAAACATTGTATATATCAGATGTTAAGTGCCAAAGTACATTAGCTTCAAGTAGCAATATTTCGACGAATTAATTGCATATGTTTCCTTAAGGTAATAGAGACATATAATAAACCATATAATTTAAAATATGTTCTTGCTGATAACTTAAGTTTTAGATGAGATAGTCAGTTAATTTAACGACTATATATAAAGCATATATACATGTGATACTCAAGCTATTTTTATTTCTCTTTCGGTCATAGGAACTAATTTATAAGCTTTCATTATCCCTATAATTGCATGCACTCTCCCATTTCAAGCCTGTTAAGTCTGATTAATATAATTATTGTTCCTCTATAATTTATGTAAAATAAACTTTATAAACTCTAGCCCTTATTCAATACCTAGGTGAATACCCAACAGGAATTCTTGTAAATGTTTTATAAGAAAATTAAAATCTCTTATAAAAACTATCTCGGAATAATTCTCCGAATAGATCTATTGATAACAGTCTCTTTGGCGGGAAAAAGTAAAACAAAGACATCGTATATCTCCTTAACTAGATATGTTGTGACTTGTGGTTATTAGTTCTCCCCACAACAATTCTAAAGTATCAAATCCTAACCAATCTATTTTATTAGTGAATCAAACAACTTTTTTCTTAATTTAGTGTTCGAATGATAGTATAAACAATATAGCTTTGTTGTTGGCACTCATAATGAAAATCATAATTCTCCATCTCTATATTTGTTGGCATGTGATCTGGACGAACTGAAGGATAAAATTGGTGTTGTATTTATAATTTTAACACTTCGTTATGATTTATATTTTTCAAAAAAATTCATATTAATCTATTATTAAAATACTATAAATCACAATTTCTGATAATTGAAAATATTAAAAAGATATTTCAAATACCAGAAGTCCAGAATCAAGGAAAAACCATTTGACTTCTCAAATGGTAATGGTATCACATATTATAGGATATTATTAAATTAAATGGAGAAGAATCAAAGAGAAGATGTCAATTATAATTATATAAATAAATAAATACATATGAGGAATGCGGTTCAAGTTATCCATAGAAAAAGAGAACTATATTATTGAAGATAATAATATAATAATAATATAGAGGTATGAATCATTGAGTAGTCCACCAACAAATGCTTTAATTTTGTAACGTAAATATTCTTTTTTTAAAAAAAATACTTCTATTATGACTTAATAAATATAATTATAATATATAATGCATAATTCAAAACCCAAATTGATGCATTATGTACCCCATGCCTCACACAAAACAGTGTGCTTCCTATTTTGACATTATAAAAAATAAAAAATAAAGTTAGTGTTTGTAGTAATCTTAAATTTTTATTATGGATATTATAGATTATGTCATGCCAGTTGTACGTGTTTCTATCTCATTGAACATCAACAAAATTCATGAGACCACTTAAGTACTTCATGTACAAAAAGTATAATTGTTTAATCATGAGTTATACCTTTTTTATTGTGTTACGATTCTCATCTTTAATTTACAGCTCCTAATGATAAATTTGGTCACGTTAAAAAAATTATATTGATGACTAAAAACAAATACAAGTTGTCATCAATAATGTTAATGGTGTACAGAACGTTGTTGAATCATAACATCATAGTATTATGGTGTGATCATTGAGTATCAAAGATTGAGCATAATTGTAATCAAAGATTTTATATTATATTACTATTTTTTATTCTAAATAAGAATATTGAATGTCAATTATTATATAATATTGATTTGATGTGATTTAAATGATTATCATTGGGCCAATCTTGAAAGTGGCCCAGCAATGATACTGCTACTGAGTGCGGCCAGTTGCACTGCCAGATTTCATAAATAACCCCAAATTTCGTTGAGAAAATAGCACTCTCTTCATTTAAAAACCAGGGAAAAGGGTCTGATATATCCCTCAACTTTGTTATGTAAAATTGATATACCTTTCGTTATAAAAGTAGCTCATATATGTCCTTACTGTTATACAAACGGCTCACATATACTCCTGCCGTTACGAAATGGCTCACTATACCCTTCATTTAACGGAAGTTAATAAATTAATTTTAAATTTATATTTATTACTCCTAATTTTTTTTAAAAAAAATTATTTAGTGGTATATATAATTCTTCATCAAAGTTTAAGGTATATTTTAATTTTTTCATACATAAATTATTTTTTGATTTCTTTTATTATAATTATTTGAGTTTCTTATTCTTATTTTATTTTTTTCTTTCATTCCTTAGTTTAAAGAAAAAAAATTAAACTATTTTTTTTGTGTGTATTTTAATTTAATTTTGTATTCGAAGAAGAAATTTGGTCATCTACAATAAGTTTTACAAGAATATTAGTAAAACATAAATAAATTTGATTATCAAAATAATAATTATAAATTAGTCATTGAAACAAAAAAAAAGTCAAAAAAAATATATTTGACGAGGATTAAATTTACTCATATGGAATTATACTTTTTGGAAAAAAAAAATAAAAATTTAGATTAAATTTTTTTTTTCATTTCCGTTAGAGGAAAAGGGTATATATGTGAGTCATTTGTTTACAAGTAGGGGTATATATGAGCCACTTTCATAACAAGAGGTATATTAAGTCTAAATGACAAAGTTGAGGTGTATATCAGACTCTTTTCCCTAAAAACTATTTGGGTTGAAATGAGTTTAATAGAAGAGTCAATATCAAATCCGTCCAATTCTTACCATCTTTTGTAATTGCTTTATTTCTTCTCTTGAAAAAATATAATTAGTATATTTTTCTATATTATGATTATATATAACATATCAATTAAAAATATTTTTATTAATAACATTTTTATGAACTAATTTGTGTTGATATTAATTAAAATTTTGATTAAAATGTCAGAGCTACTAAATGAACAGGTTTATAATCTATCCAAAATTGGGCGACTTGGACAGGATTATAACGAATTATGACTTAATATCATAGAGAATAACATTGCATTAGTAGATCATTTACCACAAGAATAAGGGATAAAACAGATATTTTTCTGTTTATTTATATTTTCTCTCTTCAAACATACAAAATGCATCTTTGAAAATTTGTTGTTTATATCATACACAACAATTCCATGATCATCGACAAGTAACTATGCCCATCATTTTTTCCTACAGATTAAAATTAAAAGGAAAGTAATTTGCTTATTTTTTTTAAAGATTATTAATTTTCCTGATCATGATCGAGTGCAGCTTCCTGGTGTAGATCCCTTCTGTAAATAATCAAAAATTGACATCAATCACATATTTGCGCCCTTCGCTACTCGATTATACTGAATTTATTGTTTTCGTAAACATAGTTATAGAGTATATGAAAAATTAGTCACAATTAATTTTAACGTCTACTCACCGCACAAGAATGTACATCGCTACAATTGCATAACAGCTGCCCATTGAGGGTATCTGTTGCTAAAAATGCACCTCCTCCATCACTTCTCTGTATCATTTATTTATAATTAAAAAAAAAAAAAAAGTTAGTCCATGGGCTTTGAAATTAAAAATTAAATATGGTTTTTTAAAAAATGTAGTGTACCTTGTAAAAATCAACAGCGATAAAATTAGCCCAGCGATTAGCAGCAGTATCGTGACAAGTCATAAGCATGTCAAGGAGGTTCCCCGAGTTTTGAACACAAGCTAATGGCTTCAATGGAAGTGTCCTAAAGTAATTTACCAACACCAATGATTTACTTTTATCATTCATTGGTGACGATTCTGCGCGATTAGGGCAATTGCCTTTTTCCATTCCACCATCCCCATCTGCACATTCCATAATGGTCAATCATATTATTCGTGTACACTCACAGTTTGAGGGTATAATCGACTTATTTTACTTACATTGGTTTTCGACCATGTAATTCCATTGGTAAGCAATCCCTTCACTCTGTTCTTTGGATTTGACAGAAGTAAAAACAATTAGTCTTTGGTTATTAGTCACCATGTCACTCACTAGTGGCCAATCTTGACCACCTTTAGGCATTTTTGCCACAGGAAACCAATATTTCATTAGTCCTGCATCTGTAAACACTTTGGTCAAACCATTTGGAGTCTCTACATAATCTTCCAAGATTAAAGTCACAATTTCTGATGGATTTGCTGATAAAAACGCTTCTATTTCCTTCAATGTGTCAATTGCTGGTTCCTACTAGGCCAAATTTCAACACATATAAATATAATCGATTTTGATGTAAATATGACGAATAAAATAGAACTTACAAATGCCGTATAGTCATGACATTCGCCTCCGAATGAGTGACACAACCATATATCCCCGTCGAAATCATAAGTATCAAGCATTAAACCCCGAACACCATTCTGAAACATTAACACGTTAATAAAAAGACATAATTAAGTAAATAAAAGTTAAAACTCACCCGATTCGAGCATAAAAACAATATTTAATTAAATCAATTTTGATTTAATTAGATGAAATGACATACATTGAGTTGTTGAGTAATATTATCTTCTTGATTGGTGGGGGTTATTCTGGGTATCCCTGTATGTGATGGCTCTCCCTCAATTGAAAAAGCATTATGGGTCGTCAAAAATGCATACTTGTTGAATGGCAAAGAACTATTCTGTAAGCCCACACAAAATAAAACATAAGCCCAATCATAATTCACTAGCCCAGTTCCAATATAAGCCCAATTTTATAATACGTACCACTAACTTAAACGGATCAGTGCCAGTTGATCGAACACATCTGTGGCCTTGAAAAGATAGAGCACAAGACAAACAATAAAGCCCAGGCCCACAATCTGCGTCTGATGAGCATTTATCATCGAGCTGAATAAAACATTCGAGAAAAAATTAAATTTTGAATTCGTCTACCGGTAAATAAATTAATTGGAAACCAAAAGTTGGGAGAAAAAAAATTGAAAACAGAAGCATCGGCATATGAGTACGATCGACCACACTCGCTTTCTTCAATTGATGAAACATATACAAATACGTAAATTAATCGTTGTTTTTAATCGTATCGACTCTAAATTTTGAATTTATAACATGAGAAATCGTACCTTGCATGTTCCATTAGAGCAATCGGCGGCGGCGACAACGAAGAGTACGGAGAAAATGAGAAATAAAGAAGAAATGTTTTGGTGAGGACCCATAAAAACAGAGGAGAGTGGTGAGAAGACTTTTTTTTATTATTATTAGAAGAAAAAAAAAATGAAAGAAGAAAGGGTATATAAAGAAAACTAAAAAATCTGTAAGTTTGTTTTGAGAATTGGCTGAGATAACAAAGCCATAATTGTGGAGAACGAAACTGACAGAAGAAAAAGCATAGGGATATGCTCTCTATATTATGATGGTGAAATGTAATAATGAAAAATGAGGCTCTTCATATTTTCTTTATGTAACGCCACGGAGATTTTAATTAATTACTTTTTGGTTGAAAAAATTATGGGAAAATAATCTCAAAATATTTACTAAGGTTGACCAAAACAAAAATAATGGAGTAACTGATTAATCATTAATGCACTGAAGGATCATCTTTCCAAAATTCTTAACGTAATAATACAAATGATTAATTATATTTAAATTAATTAATATTTTAAAATTTAAATCTAAATAGTAGATAAAAATATTTTAATTTGGACTTGTTCTCATTTTAATATGGTTAAAAAATACATGTCAAAAGAAGGATGAAGTAGTGATCAGTGAGACATCCATGACTCTAGGCTTGTTTGTTCAGCTACTCATCCTAACTTATTACTATTAATAATATTACTCCAACGTTTCTATTTAAATGTCATTATTATTCATTTCATGTGCACTAAGAAATTAAGTAAATCTACTATTCTATCCTTGTTTAATTTGTTTGAAGTGAATTTTTCAATCAATGAATTATTTATTTTTATCTAATTATTTGACCAGTTAAATGAATTTTCCATTTAGTTTTTTATGTTAGTCAAATGTATATTTTCAAGTCTTATTACTCAGAAAAGTAAAATAGGAAGAATATTGTAATTTAAGCATTGATTTTATGAAATGACAAGTATTTCCTTTGTTCACTTTTAATTGTCATATTGCGCTTTTCAAAAGTCAAATTGACTATTTTTTTAATGTTAAATTAGATTATATTAATTTGATATTTTGAATAAAAAAATTATACAAAAAGTACTATAAATTTCAATTTTTTGCATATCAATATGATGAAAAAATACTTCGTAAAATGTTAATCAAAATTATTATTATTTGACTTTCAAAAGAACTATAACAATTAAAAATAAATGATATTATAGATCGACTATTTATATTTTATAGTAAGAATGAAATATAAAAAGTCAAGAAAGGAGTAATAATTAATTTAAGAATGATGAGGAAGAGGAACCTTAACCATTAAAGCACATTAAAATTGGTCACATTCATCTGTGCTTTCAATTGGTAGCAGTATCAATTGCCTTATCAATTTATTTAGTCTGGTTGAGAAAAGAAATACGTAACGTCTGTTATTTCGGATTTAATTATTTCTTATTTAAGATGCAATGATAAATACATTTCTGTGGCATGAAATCAGTTGAGGAAAATAACAGGGAGAGACTTGGGACATATACAAATTATTGGTTAAGCATAAAATTATTACTAATTAGAGGTAGAATAAATATATTGAAGACCGCTAATTTTAGCATATCCATATTTGGCATTACTCATTGTTCCAAGGAGAAAAAATATATTCACACTTAGTGTGTGCTATTTACATACACGCTTATAATTAATTTAAAATATTATTTTTGTCTTAATTCATCATGTACCTATGAAAATGTTATTTAATGTGAACCTATTATTATTATTTCCTTGTTCAAAGTCTTGCCTACTAACAATGAATGTATCACATATTAATTAGTTGTTGAAAATATGTATACATAGTACATTAAAGCTTCAAAGAGTAAGTTGGACCGCCCATTCATTCATTTTGGACTTTTCTCTTATCAATTTTAATAGTGACAGCTCATATTTTAGCCCCAATTTAAATCATGTAAAATATGATGATTATCTGTATTAATACCATATAATTAAATATTTATAAATTTAATCTACTAAATTATATTTGTTGTAAATAATGTACAAAAGTAGACGCAATTGCGGTCTTTCTTCCAATATTGGGTGGTCTGGCGCACCCCAAGAATTTATAGGCCCAAGGCTGATTTAGAGATGGAATTGCTTTGTTAATTAAGCGTTTGTTCGACATTTGATGGAAATTAAAAAAAATATATATTTGAAAGTTAAAATTGGTATAGAGAAATTTACAGATGTTAAAATAGATTCCTTCCATTTTATTTTTAATAAAATATTTGATTGGACACGAATATTTTAAAGGAAACTTATTTGTGGAACTTGTTATAATCCTAAAGAATCTAATAAAATTTATATTGCAAATAAATTATGTCGCTAAAGATAAAATAAAAAGATTTTTTTAGAAAATAACTACATTTTTTATTTAAATATAAAAAGATAATACCTTCATGCTTTCATTTTGAACACAAACTGTCATCTTTCTAATTTATTTATTTTTTGAAAAATAGTCATTTTATCTTTAACAACATGATTTGTTGGTTGGCCACATATTAAATCAGAAGTAAAAAATTAGAAGAGAGTGAGAACTATTTATGGCCAAAAGTCCATAAAAAAGGGGGGGAAGGGTTCATTCCTCGTAGAAACAGTAAAATTACTTGAATCATCATGACTTAATATATATCAAACGAAAATACAAGAAGGATCGATCAACACATAAAGTATGAAAAGGCTCTAATATAAATATCAAATATCAATTTAAAAGTAATTTTATGAGAAGCCAAAAAGTAATAAAATATATGATTATTGAATTGAGATATGATTTCAATTGTTATCATGATTAGAGAAAAAACGGTTGATAGAAGGCATGACTTGTGGTGGACGAGTACGTAGGAAGTTTCGAAGGCTATGTTTTGCGTACTTCTCTCCTTCTTCTTCATTTTCAAGTATTCCCATGCTTCGATGAGCTTTATTGATCCTATATACAATTTTTTCTAATCAATATAAAAGTTTTTTGCGATAAAATTAATGACATAATGAAATTTAATTACGTACCTGACATCAGGATTTAAGAGAACGTTTCTTGTGAGCTGAAAAACGCACATTCCCGTTACAAATGTCATCGCTGCCATTAGTGGATATACCTACGTACCAACAACTTTAAATAAATCTACTATTTTTGATACATGACATAAATAATATTAAAAAATTTTAAATATCAAATAAACTTGTCTAAATCATCAATTAGTAGAGATAGTGTAGTTGAGTATTACGTACCTCGGGTCTAATCCAACGTCCCATGTAGCGTTATTTTCTATATCAATTGCTTGGTGCCGATATTTGAAAAACAAAGAGCTAATATAATATACGTTAAAAGTAGATATGGTGTTTTGCCTCAGGTTCGTTTATATATAGCAATCGATCTACATAACCAATTAATATTTGAAGTTGAATACCAAAAGGATAATTAATTAATTACATTATTCAGTGGGCTGGTTGATGATAACAAGTTTTCACTTGGAAAGCAATAAAACCAGGTGCGTCTATATAGCCTCTAGTTTTCAAGTTGACCTGCTAATTTAGTCATCTCATTTCTTGTTCAACAAGCTTCTTTTTTATACTTGTCGAGAAATATTCTATCACTATAATAAAAATAATTTTTAGCGGCATTAGTTAAGTGTTATTAAAACTAATGTCGCTAAAGATTTTTGGAATATATACAAAAAATGTCAATTTCCTCTAAAAATATATATTTAGCGACAATTTCTTAATTGTCGCTAATGGTCATTTTTGTTATAGTGTATGATTAAAAAAATTTGTAAATACTCCTTTATGTTTACTTTTACTTGTCTAGTAATTTTCATTTTTATTTGTCATTCTCAATATTAACTATTTATTTTTCAAATTATTTTTTAAAATCTAAAATTTAAATATTATAGTAAGAGACAGGGGCGGAGCCAACCTTCTTTTCGGGGTTCATCCGAACCCCTTCGGCGGAAAATATAACTATTTTTACATGATAAAAATTATTTTTTATGTATTTATAGTAGACGTTGAATTTCCTTCAATTAGTTCGTATATTTAATTTTTCAAATTTTGAATCGTCTTATTAAAATTCCTAAATCCACCATAAATAAGAGATATGTAAAATATAAAATGAACAGAATGAATACTTAATTTTTGGTTCTTATTATATAAAAACACTGCCGGTTCAAATCGGTTTCAGAGACCATGAACCATAGCAACCATTTCATTGAAATTAGAGAAAATCTATGGGTGCATCCATAGTCCAAACAAGGGAAATTTGTTTTTAATCTATATTTTGGCTTTCGTATGTGTACAGCGGTACATGGCCAACATACATATTCCTTAATTAATAAGTTACGAGCTTTAATGTTGACACTTGTTTATGTTGTTTGTTGTTTATCACCTGTTAAGTGCTATAATTGAGTTAATACTATTTACTTATTGTATATTAGTTCCTATTTTGGGTTGGCCGATGATACCTACTCAGTACATGTTGCCTCCGTACTGAGTTCTATTTGTGTTTTTTTTTGTTTTCCTTTTATGAAATGCAACGAGTGTACCTATGACTATAGATTCCCCTCAGCTCTAGCCAGCCTCCCGCATATCAAGTTTCAGGGTGAGCTATTCATTCAAACTCGTGTTGGATTCTTTCGGTCATGACATGATGTCAACTTTCGGACACATACCATTTTATTCTTTTATTTTGGTGTATTTGATATTCTTAGACTTAGTATTGGAGATTAGATGTCCTTGATGTGATGACTTTCAGGTTTTAGGAAATGATATTTAGTAACATTTGAGTTTCCGCGTTATACTTGTATTTTGTAAGTTAGGTTAAAATTGATTGGTTCACCCACTTAGGAGGTTAAATGTGGGTGCCACTCACGACGCGTTTTGGGTCGTGACAAACTTGATTTCTAAATAGGTAGAATTTATGTCAGATATATCACTATTAAAGTTAGTCAAAAATTGACCTTGATGGATCATATTTAAACCGGACTGAAATCAATAATCAATTCTAAACTGTGTACACAACAACTCCATTTGTTGAATTTTAGGTTGTTATTATCTAGAGTTTAGATGAGTAAGAACCACTCATAAATTTTCCTTCATCTGATCCTATTTTTTAAAATAAAGAAGCAGCATGAATAAGACAATCTATATTGATAATTTTTCTCTTCTAGTTTTATCTAATTTTAGAGTAATAAAGTTAAAAATTACAGAATAAATCCTTCTTGAACATCATTTAGATACCAGGCCCATTAGATTGTTTTTGTTGGGAATTAAACACACAACACACACAAATAATCTAGAGAAAAGAGAAACGGAACACAAACGGGACACACAAGAATTTAACGTGGTTCGGTTTCCCTACTCCACGACTGTAACAGGAGGATTTTATTTCACTTGTGCTACTCCTTAGAATTACAAATACAAGGATCATATTTATAGGAAAACCAAATGGTTAACCTAGGGTTTCAGTAATGGGTCGGGCCGGCTCACAAGCCTCCACAAAGCCCAACAATCTCCCACTTGGAGGCTTGAAGAATTTCAACTGTCATCCACTTAGA
>NC_028638.1:55259412-55287283 GCF_001406875.1 Solanum pennellii | reverse complement strand
TTAGAATTACAAATACAAGGATCATATTTATAGGAAAACCAAATGGTTAACCTAGGGTTTCAGTAATGGGTCGGGCCGGCTCACAAGCCTCCACAAAGCCCAACAGTTTTTGTCTTCAATCCAAACCGATCTTTTTGGGCCCAAAACGGTGCCTGGTAAGTTAACAACCCGAATAATGGCCCATGAGGTCTCCTTCACCTAACTCCTAAGGGAACATCTGCCGACTCTCAATAGTTACGTTATGTTTAGATGAAACTCATACTCTGAATAGTTTAGATAAGAAACGTGGATAGTTTAGTTATATTTTTTATACTTATCTTTTTTTAATCAGCTATAAGTTTGTTACACAATGTAAATAGTGTATCAATCATATTTTGAAAATAATGATGTATATTTCGATCAAATGTATTTAGTAATCAATGTATGCAACGCGGAGTCTTAAGTAGAATATAACTTTGACGTCATAATTATAGTGCTTTTACATCATTACTTAAAATTATGGTGAAAGTTGTGTTTTTACAGAGATGGGGAGAATATGCATGGGGGAGACAATGATAGTTTGTTGAGTTGAGTATGATATAAGCGTTACGTTGATGTTGACACTTCCTTGCAACTCACTGCACACGCCAAACCACATGCAAACTCATATATTTATATTCCATAACTGGACTCCCAAGGACCTTACCTACATATTCTTTTGTGTCTTTATTTCCTTTTTGGGCTCTTCTTTTTATCTTTATTACTCATTTGATAGGAACTATAATAAGAATTCACCTTTCTTTTATTTTTTGCGCTAGGGTGTGTAACGAGTGAGGTTTACACATTGAGCATCTACACCATGATTCAGTAGGTTGAGAGTTTGAGTCACGCTGAAGAATAAATGAGAATACTATTGATCCTTTGATGTGGTGGGGAAAAAAAAGTTTGTGTGGGAGATGTAATTGATGAATCATTAGAATTTGGAAAGAGAAGAGATAACTTAGTTACTATATATGTCTTGTATAGGAGAGGGATATTTTACCTGTTACAATGTCGTCCCTACCAAAACTTTGCCCTTTCTTTCCTTGAGGTAAACTCTTGCAAGGTGTTACGACTTTTTCAGTTCCTTATTTTGACTCACCACGTGATATGTATATATATATATATATTTAAAATTTTGATATTTGAAAACTATGAAAAATATTAGTATAAGTTGCAATCTTTCTCGTATTAATAGAATGAAAACATACATTTTATTCTCGAGAGTAGTTATAGGTCTAAAAGCTCGCTTCTTAAGTAGCTGGAAAATCACCGTTAGAATGTTACAATCACGTAGGCAAGGAAATATATAGTTCATTGAAAAAGAAAAAAACAAAGAGCTTGATGTATACATATGATTAAAAAAAAGTATATACATATGAGATATGACATACCACTGACCAAATTAAATCCTTACTTCAAGATTCAGAAAGTACTCCAAAAGCAATATAAATATTAGAGCCAAATCAACCAAAAAAATAAAATAAAATTAGAAGGAACAAACTGACTGCACATCTTCTCCATCCTCTTGCTACCAACAGCCAGTTGGTACAAAACAAATTACACACGCTATACGACTCATATATATAATTCCAAGTATACTACATACTAAACGACTCATTTTTTTTTGATTTTGACGAAAAAAATGAGAGGTTTGATTGTTGTGGCTGGCTTCTTCTTAATTGCTCTCATTCCTCATACAGGTGTTTTGCTTAATATCCACAACTCATTTTCCTTTCTGCTTTTTTTCCTCTTCAAACATAACATTTGTTACATTATTGATGCAGTTGCATTTGATCCGTTGGATCCCAATGGGAATATCACCATCAAATGGGATGTTATGTCTTGGACACCAGATGGCTATGTCGTAAGCGACTTAATTTATATATACTGATAGTGTAAATTATTGGATTTTAACACGCATGTGTTATTACATGTTCTACTTTATCAACATTCTAATTCCATATAATATGATCATACTTGTAGGCTACTGTAACGATGAACAATTTCCAAATGTACCGGCATATCATGACCCCTGGTTGGACCCTAGGATGGACATGGGCTAAGAAAGAAGTGATTTGGTCTATGGTGGGTGCACAAACCACTGAACAAGGGGACTGCTCTAAATTCAAAGGCAACATTCCTCATTGCTGCAAAAAGAACCCCACAGTAGTAGATTTGCTCCCTGGAACTCCTTATAACCAGCAATTTACCAATTGCTGCAAAGGTGGTGTCTTGGCTTCTTGGGGCCAAGATCCTCAATCTTCTGTCTCTGCATTTCAAGTTAGCGTCGGACAAGCTGGTACCACCAACAAGACCGTTAAACTTCCTAAGAACTTCACTTTGCTTGGTCCTGGACCTGGATACACTTGTGGCCCTGCTAAGATTGTTCCACCTACCAAATTTTTCACACCTGATCTTCGACGCAAAACACAGGCCTTAAGTAAGTCATGTTCATCAAGTTAATTTCACGTATGATCATTGAACTTTATCCACTAATAACTAATCCTTTGGCAGTGACATGGAATGTGACATGCACATACTCCCAATTTCTAGCACGAAAACACCCGAGTTGTTGTGTCTCCATGTCAAGTTTCTACAATGAAACCATCACTTCTTGTCCTTCTTGTGCTTGTGGTTGTGAGAACAGAAACAAATGTATCAAGTAAGTCTCTAGCTTTTTACAGACATAAATTTCCAGAGCACAAAGATTTGATTTACTTAACTTCTTATGACAAATGTGCAGGAGCGACTCCAAACTATTGAGTGTGGTTGGGGTAAACACTCCAAGAAAAGACAATGCACCGTTAATACAGTGTACGCACCATATGTGCCCAATTCGAGTGCATTGGCATGTGAAACTCAACTACAAGGACTATTGGCGAGTCAAGCTTACTGTAACCAACTTCAATTACAGGATCAATTACACACAATGGACTCTTGTTGTTCAGCATCCAAATCTTAACAATGTTACACAAGTTTTTAGCTTTGATTACAAGCCTCTCGTTCCCTATCAATCCGTCAGTAAGTCCCTAATCTCTATTAAGTATAGCCCATTCGCTATCTCTAAACAAGATCATCATGATAAGGGCAAACATATTGATCATGTGCCAATCTGAAATTCATATGCAGATGACACTGGAATGTTCTATGGTATGAAGTTCTACAATGACTTACTGATGGAAGCAGGGCCATCTGGGACTGTCCAATCAGAAGTGCTCCTCCAGAAGGACAAGGAAACATTCTCCTTCAAGCAAGGATGGGCATTTCCTCGGAAAGTCTACTTCAATGGCGACGAATGCATGCTGCCACCACCAGACACTTATCCATACTTACCCAACTTTGCCCATCATAGTCCTGTTGCCTTCACAACATTGTCATTTTCCCTGTTTTTCCTTTCTATTCTACTCTTTTGATCTCTAGTTTTGTCAGTCCTTGAAAATTTTGAAGCTAAGCAACCACAAGCTCCGTAGTATGTTGAAATCACAGATATTGAATTCTTTGAAAGGACGAACCCGGTATGTGCATAGGAATATCACACTGAATTCCGCAGAGTCATTATACGCATTGATAAATGAAAACTTCATTCTTGTCGTCAAATGCTTACAGAGTGATGTACTTTGCTAACTCAAGGAAGACAGTTTACAGATTACAGAATATAGCATTCACACAATAATTTTTACTAATTGATTACTGGAAAAGAAAATGTACCTCAGCTGAGATATACAGCAAAATTGCACCACGATAGATCAAACAAAATGCAACTCCTGCTGCAAAGTATCTTTTTCACAATGTAGAAAGTCATTACAAGACATTAGTGGAGAAAACAAGATTATCAAAGCATCTAATATAAGCAGTACATGTGTTTGTGAATTGGTCTTGTACTTTCATACACAGCCTAGAAACACTATGAACTTGACAAACCTACAAAATACAAAAAAACATGTGACACAACTGCTAAAGGGACTATGGTAGCAGCCCTTTTAGCATGAAATTAGTATATGCACACCACAAGTCAGAACGCCTGGCCATTGCTCAGCCATACCAACTCACACACCAATCTTGGCAATAACACGGGTGTCAACCCAGAGATAACAAACTAAAACAGATATACATTGAACTATACACAGATGATAATTTTTTAAATGTATGTAAGGACAACTGCCATTGAAGACATCAATGTCACCACTAATGTAATCAGGGACACCTCCCATCGTGAACCGGCATTTGGCAAGTATGGATATGCATCAGGAGGAGGCATCACACAGTTGTCTCCGTTGAAATAAATTCTGTGAGGAAAAGCCCAACCCTTCTCAAAAGTGAAAGTTGATGCATCCTTCCGGAATAGTAGCTCTGACTGGACATTTCCTGAAGGACCTGCTTGCATGAGCAGATCATTGTAGAATTTCACACCCCATAGCATAGCAGTGTCATCTGTAATAACATCCATACGGTTAGTATTAGTTGTATCATTTTCGATCTCTCAGCTGATCCTATAGGTATATCTACAACCAAAAGTAATGACAATTGTAGGGAGAATAAAAAAAGGAAAGCAGATCTCGTTTTAGGATATTCTAAAATTTATGTTCCAATCTTAGGTGCCTCAAAAGTCAGAATAGCTCTTAGGAAACCTTTTTCATACACAAGGAGATAGCAGAATAAGCATGAGATACTTCCAACTTTGCTTACCATAAGTGAAATAAGCTATAGCGAGAATATTATTAGAAGGACCGAAAAATGCTAATATATCTAATTCATAAATGAATCAATGACAGCTAAATGTCAGAGCATTTACAATAGGAATGAGGACTTACTGATTGATCCATACGGAGTCAGTGACTTGTAATTAAAGCTGAATAATGTAGTGAGGTTGTCAAAGTTTGGATGTTGGACAACTAAGTTCCATTGTGTATAATTCATCCGGTAATTGAAGTTTGTTATAGTGATCTTCACTCTCCAATATTCCTTGTAATTGAGTTTCACATGCCAATGTATCCTAATTGGGCACATATGCTTCGTGCATTGTACCAATGGAACATAATTTTTCTTCCCATGGTCTGATACAACTGAAGCTAGGTGTGGCGTTTCTGGACTGCAATGAAGCTTGAGAAGAAAGAATTAAGAAAAAGACTTCAATAGTAACAATGCTAAGAATCGGTGAAAAGAAATTCTGCGTCATACTCTACACAACTCCCGCGCTGAGTGCCATTACTCTGACAGCCACAAGTGCACGTCGGACAGGGCACAATCGTGTCGTTGTAGAAGGATGAGAGGGACACACAACATGTAGGAGTCTTTTGAGCTAGGAACTGTGAGTAAGTGCATGTGACATTCCAAGTCACTGTCAAGGACAACATGAAAGGTTAGAACCCAATCTTCTATCGGTTGCAACTGTGTGTATCTTGATGAGCTTGATTAAAGTTTTCAAAGATTGGCACACAAGTTGCCAATCGAAAGAATGGAATCTGAAGATACTTGAGCCAAGTAACTTACTCATAGCCTGTGTCACTCTTCTCCCATCTGCGGAGACAAACTTAGTCGGTTTCACAATTTTAGCAGGTCCACAAGTATAACCAGGACCTGGAGCCTTTAATGTGAAGTTCTTAGGTACTCGCACTGTTTTATTGGTTGTTCCAGCAGCACCAACACTAACTTGAAACGAGCTAACAGCGGTTGCCGGATCTTGTCCCCATGAGTTGATCACTCCTCCCTTGCAACAATTTGCAATCTGTTGGTTGTAAGGAGTTCCAGGCAGCATGTCAACAACTGTTGGATCTTTTTTACAGCAATGTGGAATATTTCCTTTATATTTTGAACAATCTCCCTGTTCTGTTGTTTGACCTCCCACCATGGTCCATATGACTTCCTTCTTTGCCCATGTCCAGCCCAAACTCCAGCCCGGTGCTTGAATATGCCTATATTGTTGAAAATTGTACATTGTCACCACAGCCTGTTAACTTCCAAACGGTTAATGATCAGAAGCTTCCACTTTGAGAAATGCTTATCAGAAGAAGAAAATAAAGAGAAGGGAGTCAAAAGGGACTGCCAAGCTTAAATGACTAAAACTCTATGTCATGTATGTCAAAGCTATCGAGATGAATAAACTGCATCCAAATTAGCCTCTGCTCTATTGCGTGGAGGTCATCTAAGGGAGGTCTAAATTATCAATAGATGATCAAGATTATTGTTACTCACCACATATCCATCAGGTGTCCAGCTGATCACATCCCATTTTATAGTAATGTTTCCATTTGGATCAAGTGGATCAAAGGCATCTGGTACAAAAAGTAAAAATGTATTAGTTAAAAACCACCTACATTTTACTATGCACAGTAATCTCTTGATTACACAATAGCGATGCGGAAGTGAAGACATGTTTCAGATATAATGTTTAATATTGGTCCACAAAATAGACCAAACAATGAGTATGTTTCTAAAAGGAAAGTATTTTCAGAGAAGATTTTTCTTCATAAACTCTTCTATTAAGTCAAATTTTAGTAGTACATGCACAATTTAAACATAGAAATCTTAACCTTCATCCAAAATGCAACTTGTTATATAACTGGTGCTTTCTAAAATTCTGCAATCTCACAATATGAATAACTACAAAGAGAAGAAAATTATTATTTCAGATTGCTTAACAATTCTACAGTAATATCTAAGTTCATATTCAACCGAGAAACGATTAAACTACAGAACCACTGATTTAAGCATGGGAGTCAATTATAGTGAATTTTGTTCAATCCTATGCTTTGTAGAATGCAAAGAAGAGTCAGATTATATATTTCACGACATCATTTTAATCGTAAAACTTGACTGTGATACCACAGAGGCTATAACAAAAACTGTTAACCCAACATTTTAGTTCTTTATAGTGAAATTATCACCACAATTGAAATTGCTTCAATTCATGCAGTACATTCATTTTGTGCTCGAAATGACTATTAAAAATCTAATCTTGAAGCTCATTTTTTCCAAGAATAGACCAAATCAACACCCAATATCCTGTTGCCTAACAGGATTTTGCTTTACTAGGAACAGAATACTGAAATTTTCTTGACACTTGATATATATGTCCAATCATAGCGACAAAGATATAATCCTTACCATCAAAATCAAATTTTTGATTCTTAAATCATAGATAAACATACTAATCTCTCAGAAAATAGCTAACAATAGCAATTTTTGTCTTTAACAATAGAATCTAATATTAGTTGAGTAAGAACTGAGAATCAACTCTAAGAGAAAACCAACCTAAACAAGATTACTAACCTGTTGAGCTGAAGCTGAAGCAAGAAATTAAGAATAGTAAAAGTATGGTGGAAGCAAAAAATCTGAACAAGCTCATTTTGTGTTGTATATAGCAGCTGTTTATTTTCTTGAACCTTTATTATTTTTTTTTCTTCTGGTTTTCTGTGTGCTACGTACTGAATGGGGGATGAAAAAGAACAAAGAGTCAGGTGACAAGTGGAAGAAGCTATACAACTCTGAGGCCAAGCTTGTACATTCCAATAAACTTCACTTTATTCAAATCCTCCTAAATAGTGGTGGTCACTAGTCACCCACTAGCCACTACAATTAAAATAAAATTCATATTACTTTTCCCAATATTTATTATTTTCTCCGTCACAATTTACTTGACACGTCTTTAAATTTAAAATTTTAATAGATTTTTCATATATCTTATAATTATTCTAAATTGTCAATTACTATAAAAAAAGTTTATTTTGAAATAAATATATGATCAATCTTAAATTATTTAACGCTTTAAGAAAATGAATATGTCACCTAAATTACGACGGTATTAAATTGGGTGTTGGATATGATTTGCTTGGGATATAGGCTACATAGTGTAAGGCGAATAAGTGGACTAAAATTAATTAGGGTATACATACCAAATAAATAAAAAGCATTGTATTGTACTTATTTGCCATTTTAAGGTAAGAGAAAACAAAGATGTCCAAAAGCAAATTCCAGAATCTGGAGTCCCCTCCATTCTTATAATCAGAAAATAGACAAATCTTGGTTACATTAAGGGGTCGCTTGGTAAAAATGAATAATGTAGGGATTAATAATGCAGGAATTAGCAATGCAGGGATTATTTTTATCAAGTGTTTGGTTCATTGTTTCTTATCTAATTTTGTGTGTGGTTTAAAAGTTTTTTTAAAAAAACTTTCCAATTATACCCTAGAGTTATTATGAGATTTTGTATTTCATGTAATTGAGTCAAAGTAGATAATTAACGGAGAATATTATTTTTTTATAACATTTTAACTAGTTAGGAGAATAAAATTTTTATTGTCGTGTTCACTATTTTCTCACTTAAATTATTTGAGAGTATATAATTGTCATCTTAATAAATTAGAGTTAATAACTCAAAAGGTCACACAACTATAATGATTATAGAGAAAATTTATTAAACTTTGTTTTGTATCAATAAATTTTAAAAACTCTTTATCATAAAATAAAACAAGAATATAAAATAAATATAGAAAAATAAATTAAACTATTTTTATACTCGAGATGTGTGTGTGTATATATATACACACACTCTTGTTTTAGACTACTTGTGTAATGTTTAATGAACTTTCATTAAGAGACAATATTTAACTTATGAATTGTTCTTAAATTCATACATCAACATTAACATATTAGTCGGATTATAATATTTTATATTAATAATAAATAGATTAAGTAATTCATATTTTAGAAACAAAAAATTATATCTAAATAATAAAATTTGTAAGCTAATTTATTTAAATAACTTTATTAGTATAAATATAAAATATAAAATATAAAATCAAAAAAAAATAAAATATTAAAAGGATTTGAGGGGTATTTTTGTCTTTACCTAGAATAGTCCCATGGTATTAGAGCTAATACCACCAAATGGAAGGTATTAGTTATACACCCTCTAATATCATGTAGGGTGCATAACTAATCCCTAGATTGATAATATATGAACCCAAATTTTTACCAAACATAGTATTAAATAATACTATACATAATACTTGGACAATGTCTTCTAATACTCCCTACCAAACAACCCCTAATAATTAAAACCCTACTATCTACCCAAATGTAACCAGATTGGAACCATGATACATATCTTTAGTCTCAAATTATCTATTCTCTTGTTTCTATTTTTCTCTTTCAATCAAAAATAAATCTTCTAGGATTTTTCTTATTTTAGTTGAATTTAAGTTTGAGATCTCGTTAGCTCTCTATCCTTTATCAAACCAATGAGTGTTATTTGTAGTGTTTCTCTTTTAGCCTTTACTTAAAAGAACATTAATTAAGAATTGTTATTTGTATTTATATCCTAAAATATATAACTATATCTTTTCTAAAAACAAATTTACCACTAGTCAAAATGTTTAGTCATTAAAGTAATTTTTACAATGGCATATAATTTTGGAAGGGGTAGTAATACTCTATTTTATTTTATTTTCGTTTTAATTTTATTCATTGACTACCAAAACTTGGAAAACGCAACAAAACAATTGTTTTGGTATAAATCTCTATATATTCTTACTTTCTTTGTGCGGTAATTGATTTCATACATCAAACTATTGATATTTTTATAATTCCTTCTTGAATTTTTAGCTTGTCGCATAGGATCCGCTTAAATGATTTATAATTTGTGTATGGTTAATGCACGAGATTGTGTCAAAGATTGTAGCAATTACGAGTTATCCTACATTTTAAAAAAATAATAATTTATACAAATCTAATACGAACACAAATAATGAGCAGATCAGCCACTTTTATATGTGGGTTCATTTCAGAATCTTTTTTTTTTAATAAAGATAAGTGTTAAAGTCGTAAATATTAATATGAGTGATTTAATAACTACTCTCTACGTCTCATATTAGATGGACGTATTACTAAAAATATTTATCTCGTTTTTTCATTTTACACTTACAATTAATACTCCCTATTAGAGGTGTCAAAAATGAACCAAAACATAGGTAACCCGCCCAATCACGTAAAATATTAAGGGTTCGACTCAAAATAATTTGAATTGGATTTAATCTTAAGTCATTCAAGCCTAACCCATTTTAGCCCAATTCAATTTTCAATTTCAACCCGTTTTAAAATTATTTACTAAGTTATGTTCCTATATTAAATGTATAAATTATCATCTATTTAACATTTTTTAAGATTTATCTATCAATTTATCACTTTTTTAAAAGAAAAATCTTGAGCTGAAATTTGCATTGTGATTATAAAAGTTAAATATAACTTTTTAAAAATTATTACGATTAATCGAATCAAATTGGGCGGTTCAAGTCCCGACCCATTTGAGCCCAAAATAAACTTGGGTGGGTCAAGACCCAACCCGATTTTTATTCAACCTATTTTGATATCTCCAATTTCAACCCAAACCGCCTATTTGACAGTCCTACTCCCTATGTCCATTTTATCTATCATATTATATTTTTCGAAATTCAATTTTATTAATTTTCAAAATTAAATCATATAACATTAATTTAATATTTTAAATAAAAATTTTTGACATTAAAAAACTATATGAAAAATATTATAAATTGCCATTTTTTGCATGTCAATATTATAAAAAATATATTATAAAATGTTAGTCAATATCTTATTATTTGACTCTAAACAAAAATCTATAAACAAATAAAAGTGAATGAAAAAATATGACCTCTGAAAGTTTAAATGCACATTCATAATCTATTTTTTCAAGAAGTTGATTAATACTATATCCATTCCTTTTTACTTGTTTCTTTTTTTTCTTTAAAGGATGGCAAAGCCATCAATTATATAAAACAAGACAGGTTATAATATGACACAGTAGATCAAAAGTGTCTACTGGCCCAAAGGCTCAAAACTAGCCCAAAACAAAATAAAATAAAAAGGAAATGATAAGAAAAAATAATATTTTTTACTTGTCATTTATTACAAATAAAAAAAATATTTTTTTATCTATTATACCCTCATTTTATTTAGAGAATTAATATTAAAGTATTTCACACACTTCAAGAAAAGAAGATCAAAACATAAATTAGGCTTAACTTTTCATTTTCACGCTTATTAATTAGTATATCAAATTTTTAATTAAAATAATTAAACATTAATTAAATAACTAATTTGAAAGATTATTCTAAAAATAGTCATGAAAATTAAACAGTTAAGTTAATTAGAAAATAAAAAATGTCTTTCAATTAATTTAAAATGGAGAAAGTACGTATAATTTTTTTAATACGTATATCAAGTCAATATACAAGAGACAGAGAATACATTAACAAATGACAAAATAGTAAAATTAATTAATCTATTAATGATTACTTGATCATAGTATAAAATAAAAATGTTCATCTAAATACAGGGGAGAGGGAGTACTTTTTAAATAAAATAATTCAATACTCTATAATAAAAAAAATTAGAAAAGGAAAAGGGCAATGCATAAAGACCTAATAAACTGCTGTGTTTCCAATTTGAAAATATTATAATTTTACACACAAAAGGAATAAACGGATTTAAAAAGTTGGTAATAGAATAGAAGGAGGAGAAGCACATTATATTGACCATTTGGTCGGTGCTTTTCCTCCAAGAAACTTCTCCGATTACTCTCCATTTGCAAAATTTAACGACTTGCCTTCTTTCATATAAGCCGAGTTAGGGTTTTGAACAGTTGTATTTTTTTTAATGGAGGTTGCTGGATCTACAAGGAAGCCATTTCAACAAACCGAGATTAACTGGGACAAGTAAGCTTTTCTTTATTGGTAATTTTGATGTTTTTTTTCTTCCGCATCCTAATGATGGAATGATTATGTGTTTTAATTATGTAAAATGATGATGGGTGTTGCAAGTTGTTATTAATACGTGTTTGATTGAATATGGAAATTGATATTCGTTTCCAATAATTTAGGGTTAAGAATATAATTAATTTCAAGATTGCGCCTGGGTTGGGTTGAAAATTAGCAAAGGTTTCCATTTGGGACGACTCATAGTATTGCTGAGGATGAAATTTCATCTTCGAAAGTGATTTAGTTTAAAATGGGAGTTAATTGTGAGTGGATATTGCAAAATTATTTTCCGGCTAAACCAGAGGGAGGGAGACTATATAATACTTTGTTTATACACAATCCTTTACTATAAAAGTGACTTGCCTGAGGCTTAAACTGTATTCAATATAGATACTTATTTTACATATTTATTTAGTAGACAAAAGGTTCACCAAGACGCTGAAAATATCAGCAGAATGGAGAGTTTTCAGGTTCTATCTCAGGTGGATTTCATGCCTCCAAAGTCCTGTTATCTTTAACATAGATTCAAGTTTCTCTATCTTATAGGATAATTATTTAACTGTCAAGTAGGATCCGTTTGTGCTGCAGCTTAATCTTTTAATGATGTAGTGGCCTGAAGGGATAATTTCTTTGCTTGTATGGAGGGTTCCTTCTTTTTGTTTTATCTCTCTTTTTAAGTTTTCTTTTTAAACTTCATGCTTTTCTTATATCTTCCACCTCTGATGCAGGCTTGATAAGACTAGGTTCTATGTCGTAGGAGCTGGGATATTTACAGGGCTTACTGTTGCACTATACCCCATTTCTGTCATCAAGACTAGAATGCAGGTGGCAACCAATAATGCTGCAAAAGAGAGTGCATTTTCTGTTGTCAGGGGCCTAGTGCGAAATGATGGCATTCCCGGTTTATATAGAGGATTTGGAACTGTCATTACAGGGGCGGTTCCTGCCAGAATTATATTTCTCACAGCACTAGAGACCACTAAGGTGACTGCATTTAAGATGGTGGAACCGTTCAAGCTATCAGAACCTGTACAGGCAGCTATAGCAAATGGTGTTGCTGGCATGCTGGCGTCTCTTTGTTCACAATCCGTCTTTGTTCCAATTGACATAGTATGGCCTTTCTCTGCTCATTCTTTTTTTTAATAATAGTGGCATAATGACTTGGATAAGTGGACTGTGAATTGGACATGTTTTATTCTCTAGAAATCCACTTATAGCTAGATTAACTATCTGACTTAATCTGGCGAATATTTCTTAAATTATCAGATTGCTCTTTGTTCTTTTTTATCATTTACTCGAATTTGCATTAGAATACTACTACACTTAGCTAAATTGAGCGTAGCAATGTGATTATTTAAGTTGTGTTCCAAAGGTTTATGCTCTTCCCTATTTTATTGTTACTACCCTACATCCTACTGCAGCCAGCCACAATTTGTGGATGAGTTTTTTCAAGTTTTGAAATTAATTTCATGAAATTTGATGAAAAAGGTTAGTCAAAGGTTAATGGTGCAAGGATACTCAGGACATGCAAGCTACAACGGAGGCTTGGATGTTGCTCGCAAAGTTCTGAAGTCAGAAGGTATACGTGGACTATATAGAGGATTCAGTCTGTCTGTTCTAACATACTCCCCATCCAGTGCTGTATGGTGGGCAAGTTATGGTTCGAGCCAGCGCTTCATATGGAGGTTAGATGATAGTGCTGATCTTTCAAAATTCTTAAGAGTGGACTTTGTCCCTTTTTTCCCATTCTCTTTCTTGTTATACCCTTGAATTGGGTTGCATCGTCAAGTATTGTTGTTCTACAGATTTCTATCGGGTAATCCTTTTGTGACTTTATCAATTGCTTGTGTTGTCTATCAGTAAGCTCTTGGATAATGGAACTGAGCATGGTGGGCCTGCTCCCAGCCAGGGGAAAATAGTGTCAGTTCAAGCTGCTGGTGGGATCATTGCCGGTGCTACTGCATCTTGCATAACAACTCCATTGGACACCATTAAAACTAGGTTGCAGGTATTACTTTTGGTTTCTGTTATGAACTCTGTTGCTTGTATCTTTCTTCAAAATAGCTACTGCTTTTTATGCATTTTACAAAATTTTCGTATTGTTTACGCTTGATTATATTCATGTGCCCGTCTTGGATGCTTTTCTTTTTTTCCTTGTATGTTTACTTGGATGGTTGTTCCCCTCTTTCGTGTTCTATGAAGTCTTGTGCTGCTCGGACTCTTCAAAAATGCCGTTGTGTGCGTGTTGGGTCCTCCTAAAGTAGTGGATTTTTGGATGGTCCGGCAAGAGTGCGGTAGCGTTTTAGAGAGTCCGAGCAACATACTACTTGCAACTATACCATGAACTTTGGTAGCTGCTCCTTTATAGATGGTTTAGGTGTTCATTTTGTTTTCTATGTGCAAATTGGTTGCGCACAATTGTGCATTAGTAGCTGCTTTTTTTATCTGTATAGGGTTTTTGATATTCTGTTTTCCTTTGGTGGTCAGATACATAACTGTTAGTGTTGACAAACAATTTCTATTAAAACTCTAGCCTAGTTTGTTGTCTTGCATGTCGTGTAATTAGTCTCAGCTTCGAGTCTTGTTATTTAAGGACCTTCTTTTTCATGCATTACAGGTGATGGGACACGATAAGAGACCTAGTGCAGGGCAAGTAGTTAAGCAGCTAATTGCTGAGGATGGTTGGACAGGATTTTACAGGGGATTAGGTCCAAGATTTGTCAGCATGTCAGCGTGGGGAACCTCCATGATACTTGCCTATGAATATCTCAGTAGGGTCTTTAACCTCTTCTTCTCTTTCTTTTACTTTTAACTACTTCATGAGCAACATGTCATAATATTTGGAAGTCCCAAGTGTCATCTTTGAAACCTATCATGGTGCTGTTATTAATGTGTTCAATTGAATCAAACTGGTAGGTCTTCCACTTGATTTTAATCAGTAATCTTGGCTTCTTACGTGATTCTTTATCAAGTTTATATGGGACCTTTGTATTCACGGTATTCTGATTTTGTGATTGATCTTGTTATGTCTCAAGTCGCTAGCTATTATAACGATTACATTTACCTATAAAAGCGAGGCTTTCCTGTTCTTAATATTTCATTGTGAGTTTTATCAGAAGCCGTAACCAATCTGTTTACTTACAGATTCTGTGTCTATAAATCTGGTTAGTTATAAAGAGGTGTATGTCTGCTCTACTAGACTTCACTTGATGCAAGCTGTTTTGCCTGAATCGGACATTCACAAGTATATCTTTTGTAGCATAGTGAGCAAACAATAAAATCCATTTGGTACTCAATTTGTGACAAATAACTTCAGCATATTCGTAAAGGAGATAAGCTCCACTGGTCTAGTTCTTGATTCTAGTAAAAAAGTAACTTCTACTTATGCTCTGTTTATGACAATATGATTTCCAATTAAAAAAGAGAAAGAGCTCTGTTGTTAAAATTCTCAAGTGTTATGCTTTCAGGTTAAGGAAATAACTTAGATGGAATACGCTACTTCTACACTATTTTCCTAACATGAAGATATGAAAGTTTCTTTAATAATTTTTCCTGAAACTTGATTTTTTTTTGTTGGCAGAGCGCTTGTGTGCAGTAAACGAATAGATTGATGAAAGCTAGCTGCCAGACGACTCTTGCGGTAGGGTTTTTATACTACTGACATACAGTATTTGAGAGCTGGAGATAACAAGACCGCGGCTGATTAGCTGTCTGTATACAAATGACACTATGACTGTTATATGAGTTGACTTGGAATCCAAGTACCTGGCCAAAATACAATTAATTTTTCTTAGGGATTTCTTAGAATATTCTTAAATGATTTTTGCCAGATAAATGCTACATTCATTGGTTGTAGTGAGTCGCTACAAGGAGGACGAAGGGCGTATCTTTGAATAATTTTTGCCAGATAATAAATGTAAAATGTAATATTCATTCATACAAGAATAGATAAATGCTTGATCAACTTCATTTTTCAAGCCTCTATATTCGTTGATTTGATTTCTTTCCAAAAATTTACATCCTCCTGTTTATATTTTGTCTCTGTGTCCAGAATTGATATTTTGTCAATCCATGTAATTGATATTTTTTTTAACTAGTAATTTACATACTTTAGTTAGTAATGCAAATAGATTGTAGTTGCCATGACATTTTATTCCATCAAAGAGGAGCATCACCTGTTTTGTATAAGTGGACACAAGGAGTTCCATGAGCCAAAAGAATGATAACTAACAGTCTCATTAACTGATCATGAAAACTTACTAAGTTAAACACTCTTAATTGTCTGCAGATCTTGTCACCAGTGGACCACTGGTAAAACATTTTGGACATCATGATTCTTGGGCATATTTCAATCGCTTTTAACATCGGTTCACACTTCGGTTATATTACCATCAGAAAACTGAATAGAGAAGATTCAAATCAATGTAAAGGTTGCCTGCATTGCACAAATATTGGAGTTGCAAACGCTCAGCCAGCCAATTCATCATTGAGATGATTTCACGGGCCATAAAGTTCCAAAAAAACAAAGACCAGTTACTATTTGAGTAAATTGACCAACAAAACATCAATGCTCCTACATCACATTATGAAGCAACTAGCAGGCTGTCTTTTTAGCTGAATTACATTTAAAATGGCTTAAGAATCTATTTTACTCTATATTACACTCTCAAAACTCTTCACTAGCTAGGAAAATATGAAATGGAAAAGGAATGGAATAGTGTGTTGATCTCACTCTTAGTCCTTTATTGTAGAAGGGGAGGTAAACCAAACAGCCTGTATCAATTGTGCCCAATAAATTTACTTTTCTCCAAAGCTGCCAATACAAATGAGCTAGTGTGCATCAAACTATGGACCATGAAGGGAGATCTATAAAGGGCCATATGGTTATTCTCCGAATTGTGCATCTCAAATAACTTGATCTTCATCATCATCATCTTCGTCATCATCATGGTTTACCTTGGCATATTCCTCAAGTGATGATGCTGTATTCAGTAGTTCACCATCTTCGTCATCATCACGGTTTACCTTGGCATATTCCTCAAGTGATGATGCTGTATTCAGTTCACCAACATTCATGTCATCTTGAGTTAGGTTTTTCTCTGAACTCTGTGACTTCCCTTTGTTCATCTGTTGCATAGACATAAGATGCACGCTAAGAATCTCAGAAACATCATGAAAGCAACATAGTAAGGCAACAGACGCCAATGTGATGGAACTGCAGCAAAGCAAGATACTTTTATACTACTTAGCACAGTAGAAATCACAAATGGTAAGGGGGAAATGAACGAGTATTTACAACCTTGGTAATACATAAAGAAGATGGGAACTTTAAAAAGAAAAAAAGAGGAGGATGTCATGTGGGCTTATGCTATCAAATGGTACAATTAGATAGTAAATAAATATGAGTACGTGAAAAGTAAATCAACTGTCCCCCTCCCATTCATCGAACCAACCAATCGTTACATATAGAATTCACTTCTCAAAATCCATTTCATGGCTCATGCAGACATACTCTTTAATGGGTATTATGCAATTAAAAGTAGCCAGCAGGAAAACATTCTGCACAGTGACTACTGGTGTCTGCCGCATGTTCTCTTCAATTATTGGGATCAGTTGGATACTACCTCAGAGTATCAAGGAAGCAGTTGAATATTAGCGCTTTTGGACAGTCAAAAGGGCCATCAGGACAATTCTCCCAGCTAGCATATTCTGGTGTATTTTTACAGGAACTTCAGATGTTTTGATGGCATTTCAGATCCTATATACCCTTGAAAGCTAGATGTCTGCTGATACGTTTTAGTTGGAGTAATCTCTATTGAAATTATGTTATTCTCTTTCTAGACTTCATTGGCTAACTGTGCCTGGCTAAACTACCATTTTTCATTTTTCAGTTAGATTCCAGTGTGTAGTATAAAAATGCTGTATTAGGAGCTAACATCCCATCTTTTTTACTTTTTGCATCTTCTTGATGCTAAGAGAACATCTTACTTAGTCAAAAAACATTGTGTTCAGATTTAAAAACCAATTTCGAGCATAACTACTACTCCATATGTACACATAAGCAGGCAATTTAACATCCAGAGAACAAAAATATGCTTATGCGTACAGACTATAAATGCACTAACACTCTTCCAACTATTTTCAATCCACTCCAGGAGAAACAAATAGAAGAGAATCGGGTAGATCCAAAAAAGGTAAGAATGAAAATGACCATTAACTGTCACCTACATCATTTGTATTTGCAAGAACAAGGTGACGCACAATTGACATGTTAAAGTTGTCTTTCATCTGACATAAAATATTTGAGAGAAGGGCATTTGTGAGGATTACATGTTAAAGTTGTCTTTTACCTTCTCCTTTCAGTTTGTTTAACTGGTTTTGACTTGGCGTGGAGTATAAGAATGTGGAACTAAACATATGTAGAATGTACCAAATTAACGATAGCCCATGTGCACACAAGTTGCTCAAGCACCATTGTTATTAAGAAAAAAGAAGAACAGACAACTGAGCTAGTCTAGTAACTAGAACAACTGATAATTGTTTGTCTAACACACAGAGCGTGAATTTGGTTTTTCTATCTAATCATAAATATTTTCTTATTGAATAGTAATTGCCATTGCGGGTTGAGATTGGGGTGGGGGCTAGCTGGGAACAAGGACAAGACAGGTCTCCCATACAACATTTTTCATAAAGTTAATTCAGCAGAAAGTTCTCTTACAGCACGTAGAAGTGACCGCCTATCCCGTTCTCGAGCATTCTTGATAGCCTGTAACCAACAATAGCACATTAGATTCATAGGTTGACAAATGACCCGCTGATCATATAGATGACAGAAAAGCATAACAATAAGGCTATGAGAACAAACCTCCTCAAGAGCTTTTTTCTCAGCCTCTACTTCTGAAACATCTCTATGAGAAAACATAAAATAAAGCACATGAGATGTCTTCCACAAACAATTTTCATCATTTAATTTGAAGCAAAATAGAGATTTAATAAATCGAGAAGGGAAGGGGAAAAAGGAAGAATCTTTAAACCTTCCAACCACTTGACCAACACGACAGGAACACTTGGCACATACTTTATGCTCCTTTGCACAGCCTGTGATTTTACAAATAAATGCAAAAACATCAAACCAAAACTACACAGATTTCAATAAGGCATTGAGGGATTTCATCATGTTGTAACAAAAACAACTTCGCCTCAATCCCAAAATAAGTTGGGGTGGCTATATGAATCCTCATTTTACCATTTAAGTTCATATCATATTATTTCACTATACTGTAACAAATACATATAAAATAAAATAAATCATATGCAAAAGAAGTCAAAACTAACCATTGCAGAGATTGTGGTAAGCTTGACGCACGTTTCTTTTCGAACACTTCTGACTATCAGAATTATGAGGAAAAAAAAAACAGGAGCATATGTCAGTGTACCGTGGTTCACTAATTTCAATGAAGATAGTATAACTATGTACTGTGGAAATTTTAACCAGCTATATATGCGTTTCGCTAAGCTCGAACATTTTTATCTTCTACAGATTATCCTTAAAACAAACAGATAAAAATGTTGATGACCAATTCAACCAAAATAATATAAAATAGAGAAGTAGAAGTTTACCACTTCGCAGGTTCAGTAATGGCTTTGTATTTTCCATACTTTCGCTTCCAATCAATTTGATCTCTACAACGAAGACATACTCCTGTTATTTCAGAGAGAGGCCTAAATTTTCCACCCACTTCCTGCAAATAAAAGCAACACCAACAATCAATTCGTTCAGACCACAAAAATAGTGGTTGGTCGCCGGAGAATGAAAGTAGACGTACCGTTTCATTGATTTTGATACCGGCGTTAGGTTTCCAGGCGACTTTGTTCTGATGCTTCGGCGGCCCTTTCCTTACGCCGCTCATCTTTTTCTCTTCTAAAAGATTTTAAACTCTCTTCAATGTCTAGTTTTCTTTGATGCAACTAAAAAGAAATATTGACTGCACTGTGGGATCGAATTTATTGGGCAATATGACGTGATTTATTTTCTTGGCTAATTTTGGATGTAGCCCATGAACTTGCGTATCAAAAGACGGCCCAAAATACATGTACGGTTTGCTCTTTAAATAAATTATTTTTTAATTTTGGAGAAACTAATAGTATACCCCCATAAAATCAGAATAATTATAAATGTATATCCATTTAGTCATACCCCACTAAATAATTACATTATATATCTCAAACTAATTTTGCTTAAATGATGCTAAATCATAATCATATACAATATAAATGTCATTAAAGATGATTTTGTTTAATTTAAACTAAATCAATATATACAGTAACAGTTGAACTAAAATAAATTTAGAAAAATCACGTGAGAAGGATAAATAATACCACGTGGATTTTTTTTTTAATAAAAAAAAGTTAATTTAAGCTTCCATTAGAGAAAAAGGATATTCATTTGTGTGACAATTTGGGTATATATGAGCCACTTTCAAAATGAGGGTATATCATCTCTAAATGATAAAATTAAAAAGGTATATTAGACCCTTTTTCTCATTAAAATAAAATAGAACAAAAAAATAATATATTTTTCACTTTTTCCTTAAAAATTGTGAAGTAGGTATATCGACAAAGATCTACTTGCTTCAGTCCCAGTCCCATCTCAGTCTTATATAATAAGAGAATATACTTTCAAATATTCGCTATATTATTTCAAATGGTGGATTGAGTTGATCAAATTGTACATGCATATTAAAATGAAATGTATAATAAATACTTTCTAAATATTATGTATATTGAAGTTAATTGAATTAGAACAAGATAAAAGTAAGTTCATAATCTTAACTTGCAAAATTCTTACTTGAGTTTTGAATTCATTGTTTATTTTCTTATACTCCAGTTCATTTGAATATCTAATTGAACTTTTTCTCATTAAAATATTTGAAAAGAAACTTTACAAAAAATAATAAAATATTGCGAAAGAAAGACATTAGCACCCCAAGACCATGGGCGGACCTACAGTGGTTCAAGTGGATTCATATGAACCCACTTCGTTGAATAGTTAAATTTTAAAATTTTATATCTATATACTAACTTTTGACCCTATTAACGCGAGTCTGAAGCTAAGCCGAATGGTTGAGGGGGTTTAATTTTTCCAGCTAATCCGAGATCAAATCCCCGTTTGCCTTTTTTATTTTTAATTCGTTTTAAAAATGATGAATTAAAACTTGAAAATTTTCAAGAAGTTTAAATGATGGTATAATAGGAAAAAAAATTGTCATTTCTTGATTTGTCAAAATGAACAAGTAAATAAGGACAACTAAAAGAGCAAATATGGACAAGTAAATAGGGACAAATGAAGTATAAAAAGTAGAACAACTTTTTACTTTTGCATTTAAAAGTCCAATTGTCGATAATTTTTGTCCTTTTTGTTTTTAGTTTATTTATTAAAAAACAACTCAACTAATGAGTGTATATGACTAAATTCTTAGTTGATTCAATTAACAAAGATTAATTGATTATATACCATTCTTATGTACTTTGATTTATTTAAAATTAAATATTCAATGTTTATAGTATAAAAGATATTTGAATGTTGTTTCAAAAAATAAATTTTAGATTAGTTAGATGCGTTTTAAAAAATAAAAAGAAAAGAAAAAAGGTAAAAAATCAATAATCTATAAATATAAAAATATAATAATTAAAGTATGAGAAATAAATATTTCTATTTTCTTGTCCAGGATCGGTGAATAGTAGTTAATCTCTATTTTTTAAGTGGTCTTCAAGGAGGAGTTGAGGGGAGATGTCATGAAGTTAATTTCCATACTTTCGACCTCTCAATCTAATATATCACTGCATAGCTTCTAAAATTATTTCATTTTTTAGTAAATTTTAATTTTAAAGCTGATTTTTTTTCTTCTATTGAGTTGTATCAAGTGTTGTTTCATTTGTACTAAAGAAAATTTGTTTGCTTTTTTTATTCTTATAACTTTTCATAATAATTTCTTCTTCTTCCATTAATTCATCAGACTTTCAATAAAGATTTTTTTTGAGTTGTTTATTTTATTCATTTGTTATTGATAAAGTATGCCTGCTTCATCACATTTGGATTTAAGTTGCGTTTCAGTTGCACTGAACTGTATTTTTTTTTAATTCTTTGGGTTATTCTCTTTGGAATTTGGATCATTCTTTCTTAAAGTTTGACCTGACTTTAAACGCTAACAAAAATGATAAGGAGAAAAAATATTTACTTTTGCATGCTTATTAACCAATAAGATGAGATGTTTGAGTCATTTAATTGGCAATAAGTTATTTCACTATAATTAATCTTGTGATAAGTTATCCCATCATATATGAGAAATAACTTATTCTATTGTGAAAGTATAAATAGGAATAAACAATTTTAAGACAGTCTAATACCTACAATTAACTTGCATTTTGCTGGAGGTATAATTATACTCCAGGCTCTAGTCCCACTTCTCTCGGGTGAGAAAATTATTTATTTTATATTAAAGTAAAAAAGATCTTCGCCAAAAAAATGAATTTTGGATCAAAGTAGGTCATTGTTAAAATTAATTTATCAAGATAGTATATTTTTGTTAAAATTTTATTAAACTAGTATAAACGTAATTCTTAGTAAAGTTTTAGGTAATATTTTATTCAAGAAAATTCAATAACAAAAAGACAAAATTCTGATAGAGTAAATAGCCATAAAATTTTATTGTCAGTAACGTTTTATAATTTCTTACTCTAAAACATGTTTTATAGCTAAAATGTGACTCACAGAATGTTTCTTTGTGAAGCTTGTCTCGTATCATTTCAATTTCAAAATTTGTGAATAAATTATATGAGAGACCTTCTTCTAGCCTAAGTAACCATCCCTTCCAAATATTTTAATATTAGACTATCAAGTATCAATAAAGAAGCTATGGAATTGATATTGATGCAATAAGTAAGCAAAATAACTATTTAAAAAAGGAATTAATTGATATAGTAGAAATCCCTTCTTACTCTCTTTTTTCTTACAAAAGTATTATATATATAATGAAGCATGTACTAGATTGAATTTTAATTTTTAATCATTTTAGAGAAACGTTTCACAGTGAGTCACATTTTAGCTCTAAAAAGTGTCTCAGAGTAACGAAATATAAAACGTTACTAATAATAACGTTTTATGTCTCTATATTACCTAAAACGTTACTGAAAATAACGTTTATACCAATTTTGTAGAACTTTAAAAAATTGTACATTATTATTTTGATAATAACTTACTTTTCATCAAAACTTCAAAAAAAAAAGAATATATAAAATAGTACGTTCTCTTACCACATTAACTTTTTAATTTCTTCTTGATAATTTTGTGACTAAGTTGGGATACCTCCAATTCTTATTTGTATGAATTCCTGTAAGTTGTCTTTTATAAGTTTGACCTGTAAAAAAATGATACCAAGAGTTGGAGCTTAAACCTGAAAAGCCCTCATATATTTCATCGACCTAACGGATTTACAATCTCAGAGAAAATGGCAACATTGTTTAATTTGGCACTCCTACTGATGGTCATGGATGTACCATTAACTTCACTTATCTCATGATCATCATTAATAATCAATGGAATAGAAGGGTATACGTATCCATCCACCTCAGTATCTGCACCCTCTTGGAGCTGTAATGCAAATTCTAAACTTCTTACAATGTCACCCATTGATGGGCTTTCAACCCCTTGTTCCCTCAAACAGTGATATGCCAATTCTGCAAACTTGCTTAAACATTCTGTGGCTATTTGTCCTTTCAAGTTTGGATCAATTATTGCTTCAACATTTCTTTTTTCACAACTCCCACAAGCCCATTCAGCCAAATTCACTTGCCCAATTGGCAAGTTTGGATTTATTGCTGGCCTACCACATAACACTTCAAACAGAACCACCCCAAAAGAATAAACATCTGATTTTACTGTCAATTGTTGGCGCTTGTAGTATTCAGGATCTATGTACCCAAAACTTCCTTTCACTGCAGTGCTAACATGGGTAGTATCTGTCCCACCTACTGAACCTATTTTGGACAACCCAAAATCAGACACCTTGGCAACCCATTTATCGTCCAATAGGATGTTAGTTGACTTGACATCACGGTGAATGATTGTGTGTTTGGTACCTATAGAAACAAAATCAACTTAATTTACTCAAAATCAAACTAATTGGATAGTAAATTGACATCAAATTACTATATTGAATCAAAAATGCAATTCGAACAAACAAAATCCAATTTGGGCAAATTGTATTCTGACCCAATAATGATATAGTAGTTACCTGAATGGAGGTAATATAATCCTTTAGCTGCACCAATGCAAATGTCAAGGCGCTTCTTCCATGGAAGAGGAGCATTGTTAGTATTGTACAAGTGATCACGGAGGGTTCCATTAGCCATGTAATCATAAACCAAGATCATCTCATTCTTATCATCACAATAACCAATTAAGGACACTAGATGTCGATGCCTTAGCTTTGATGATAACATCTCAATCTCTGTTTGGAACTCGCGAATCCCTTGCTTTGATGAAGGATTTGATCTCTTGACTGCAACTGTGATTGTACCATTGTCGAGGCACCCTTTGTAAACATTACCAAATCCTCCATATCCAATCACAAATTTTTCATCAAAATTGTCTGTTGCATTTTTTATCTCTGCTATTAAAAAGTGTCGGCACAGATCGGATGGTAGTGATGATGACTTGGGAACACTTGTACCAGAATCATTTTGTCGTCGTCGGGAAATTAAGAAACCCAGAATTGAGAAAACAACAATAGCGCTAGTCACACCTACGATGATAGCAAGAATGATATGCCATGATATTCTTTTCTTGTTGTTGTTGTTTGGGGGTGGTGGTGATTCAATCGAACCATCGAAGCGCAATTCAGGATATGGGACTGCCAGATTTCCATTTGGATCGCTCAATTTGAAAATTTCCAAGCCATTTAACATAGCAATATCATACACAGCTCTAGTTTTCATGTTAGGTCGCAATTCAAGCCACACTTTTTCCTTGCTTAGTCGGACATTTAGGTCTCTCACATACACCACGTAGTCTCTGTACGTTGGGATTCCCCTTCCACCACTCAGTCCAACTACATCAACTTGCTTTTCTGCCGTTTGGTTTCCAATGTATATGTCGAAAACCCTGTGTTTTGTTTCATTAACTTGGTGCTGATTCTGACAAAAATGGAGCCTGAAAAGATAATAGAAACCAGAATCTAGAGGGAATATCCAATCCAGGCTCTGGCTGTTATTGGCCATGGTCCTAGAGGTTGCATAAACTATCCTGGGCGCAACATAAGGCGGGGTTCCGGTAGTGTAATTGATGTTGGCATCAACAAAATGAGGAGTATGATAGCCTAATGCAACAACAAATTCCTCATCTGAATCCCATACACGATACATCCCTGTATCTTCCGTGCTAGCAACTGAATGTCCTCCCACGTTCAGCCTATACAAAGTTTCAAGAGCAGTGTAGTTATAGATGGGATAAGGATCATCCTGGCCCACCAATTTGATGTGATTATCTCCACTGATGTAAAGATTGGTGGGCATGGATACTATCTCAATCCCATTAACGAAAGCATAAGAGTTTGGTGAGGGAGAAAAGGTTATATAGAGTATCTGAGTCTCATTAACATTAATGACAAATTCTTTTCGAACAGCTTTACTAGAATTGCTACTTGCAGCGACTGTGTAGAAAGCGCTGAAGTTACTGAAGAGGGTAAAATGATTAGCAGTGACTGAAAAAAAAGATTCTGATTTCTCAAAGCCAGAGTAATCGGCGGGGTAAAAATAGAGACGGAGGAATTTGGCTCCAGGGGAAACACGAAAAGTATAGGTGAATTGAGATTTCATAATACGGGTGCTCATATAAGGAATTCTATTGACCGATGCATCTTGTTCAGAAGCTGTGGCTATTGTGGATATGTTTGAAAAGTTGATAGGTAGGAAATTTGGGTAGTGGGCATCTGTATACCATCGACGGCCATCGAAATCATCAATTGGGTCTGCTAATTTTGTGCCTTCCAATGCTAAGCCACAATTCAGCAAAAGATAGTCTCTGGCAGTGTAATCGTACTGTGGCGTGAGAGTCATAGTGACTGTCATTAGATGTAATAGGAGAGCAATGAATAACATGGCGTTGTTTCTCTGCTATTTGGTGTACAGATCAAGTCATTTCTGTTATTTCCTATTTTCTGTAATAAAAACTGACCTTCACCGAGACCATTTTGTTCAAGTTTACTTCAATTACCGAAACTATAGTAATGATAGGGAAAATGCATAAGTCTCTTCACGAATTATGTCTAAATTTTCAGAGACGCACTTATACTATACTAAAGTCTTATTATCTCCGAACTTATTTTATAAATAATTTTCTACCACTTTTCGACTTACATGGCACTATCATGTGGGTCCAACGCGTATTGACAATTTTCTCAATTATAATGCCACGTAGGTCAAAAATGAATAGAAAATTATTTATAAAATAAGTTCGAAGGGTAATACTGTCTTATTAAAGTACAAGTGTGTCTCTGAAATTTTTCCTAACCGATATAAAAATCTACTATTTATTATTATATGTGGCTATCACTAAACAAGGATACAAAGCAATACTGATCATCTTTGAATTTTTTTTTTTCCTTCATTATTCTAAGAGCATATTTGACATGGTTGTTAGTCGTCAAAAAATACTTATTTTGAGAAAATTAATATTTAATTAAAAAGTTAAAGTGTTTGGCAAATCTATAAATTGTTTATAAATGAAACCATAAGCAGTTTCTCTGACGGGTGGAAAGAAGATTAAAATTTCCGCAAACATAAAAGTTATTTTTTTCAAAACTAAAATATCTCTTTCCTATATATACATTTTACTAATGTATTTCTTATTAATTAGCATATCTCATGTTTATTAAGTTTATAATAAACTAATATTTGATTTTATGTTTGAATATTATTATTCAATATTTTATATTATTTTGCATAATTAAAAAAAAAGTAACAATAATATTTTCGCAACATTAGAAAAGAGAATAACAAGTAAAGATACTGTCCTCCAAAAAAAGGTATAATATTAAATGGAAATTTGAATATGTTAATTTTAAATTAATTTAATTATTAATAATAGGGATTTAAAATAGTTTCTTTTTATAAAATAATCTTAATATTAAAAGTATATGAACACTTATTTGACTCTAAAAAAAAAAATAATCAAATATAATTTGCTATAAAAAAAATTCTAATGAATTGGTCAAATATAAATTATTATTTTTTAAAAAATGCTTTTTAAAAAGTCGTTTAAAAAATTACGTGTAGAAATAAATAGTTTTTAAACCCATGGCAAACCTGCTCCATAGGCGGCCTAGTCAAAGAGTGACAGAGAAATTAAAGGTGCAAAGATTAGGAATTATTGCAAGTTAAAACATGGACCATAGGAAAATATATATATAAAAAGAAAAAGGAAACAATTAAATATAAAAGGTGAAGAAGACTTGGTAATTGGGGTCTATTTTTTTCCTGTCATGCAAACGATTTTTCTTACTATTTTCATATATATAGTCTTTATTATGTTCCATCTCAATAATTATATTGTATATTCCACTAGAGAGTAGGCCATATGAGTATAGACATACATAAAATAAAAGGTTATGGGTTATTTTCTTGGAAAATTTGGATGATTCTTTGTTAAATTTTGACTTGACTTGTCAACACTAAGGGGAAATGACAAGGAAATAAAAATTAAAGTATCTACTTTTGTATGTTTATTAAGCAATGATATGAATGGGCGGTGGAATGGGCGGGCTGGATCAAATGTGGGCGAGTTGAAAATGGATAAACATAAAATGGGTAATCATTCAATCCGTCCATATTTGATATGGGTAAAAATGGGTTAGGTAATAAATGAGTCGGGTAAAATATTAATTTGACTCATATTTGATGAATAAATAGTTCTTTACTTAAGAATTCAATATGGAGAAAATATTTTAGTCTTTTTTTTATATGAAATTTGTTGAAAATGCTTTACTTAGTTTTATTTTATTATAAAAGTAAAAAAAAAAAAA
>NC_028638.1:55257997-55258698 GCF_001406875.1 Solanum pennellii | reverse complement strand
GGTGGGGGTGGGTTGAGGGAGGGGGGTCGAGGGTAGGGGTGAAAAAATGAAATTTTGAAGTTCAAAATATTTTTTAAAAATAAACTTTAATTTTATTTTTTGGGAAGCGTGGGGTGGAGGTCGAAAGTTAAAATATTAATAGGGACCCATATATGAAAGTTTTGAAAAATCGATTCTAAAACTTGGTAACTGAAGGTTATTTGAAAATTTGGAGAAAACCTGCAATACCCATATTTGACTCGTAGTTTACCCATAATATACTCATATTTTAATGGATAAAATATGGGTATAATCACAAATATTGACCATATTAGAAATCACTCTTTCAACCCATATTTGAATGGCTATTTCAGGCGTTTTAGTGAAAAATGGGCTTAAATTGCCAGCACTAGATATGAGATGTTAGTTAATACTAGTGTTGTGCTGGCAATTTACACCCATTTTTCACTAACCCGCCCAAATAGTCCATCAAATATGGATTGAAAGAGTGTTAAATATGGGAAATATTTAGGCTTATACCCATATTTCACCCATTAAAATATGGATATATTATGAGTAAATTACGGGTCAAATATGGGTATTGCGAGTTTCCTCCAAATTTTCAAAAAACTTTCTATTACCAAATTTTAGAATCGATTTTTCAAAACTTTCATATATGAGTCCCTATTAATATTTCAACTCTCGACCTCCACCCCACGCTT
>NC_028638.1:55219253-55257326 GCF_001406875.1 Solanum pennellii | reverse complement strand
CTAATTAACTTAATACTATATAATTAGTGGAGAATAGTAATCTCTAGTCCCTTTCTCATATTGAATTTTGAAAAAATTACATGAATTAATACATTTTAAAAAATAATTACTGATTTTAGCGATACTTTTTGTTTATTATCATTTATAGCAATGTTGTGATAAATCTGTAATATGCATTAAAAGTGAATTATGTATGCAATATATTTGAATTATAATTATTTTTTAAAAATATATTATGTTTGTTTAGTAAAAAATTGTCACATTGTATTATAAGTATATTAAAAATTAAAATGTGTGATAAATATATTATTCATCATTAAAACTTGTATTATATGTGAATAATAAATTGTTCCTTATAATATGTATTAAACTTGTATTATAAATGAATTAAAAGTGATCAAGTGAAAAAAATATTATTGTTATAAATGATAAATATTTTTTTATTATAATATATTTATGTAAGTTTCCTTAAATTTTTCCCTCTCCACACATTCATGCAATATTCTTAATCTTATTATTTATTTGCATTTTAGAGAAATCATAAACCTGTTAATTATCATTCAGCATGAATGATTGTTGTTAAACTCTAAAACAGAATAACATAAAAAATTCAGGAAGTGATAAAAACAAACTCGAGAAGGTGGAAAAGAATGTATATATTATCATTTTATAATGAAAAATGTTATTTGAAAAGTCGTGATAACAAATATAATTAATACAAATTTAAAAAAAAGGAAGAAATCAAAAGCAGTGACTTTTCAGAAGAGCAAATTCGAATAAAAATTATATAAAATATGTATATAATGGTAAAAATTTTGTACAACAAATAGAAAATGAAATTATATTATATGGTTAACTGATTTTGATGGACTGAATAATCAGTGATATCCAAGAGTTGACCTAGTCAAAGAAAGGCAAGAGAAATTAAAGGTGCTATTACAGTGGGATGGAGCGGATTTATGGTTTTGTGGCGGATGGGATGCGAGGCGGGTTAATTGATTGTTTTTTTATAAAATAATAGGGTGTCGTAGAGCGGATAATTGGTATCTGAAATATATATGTTTAAAAATTTAATTTTAACTTTTTATATGTTATAAGAGTAATAGAATATTATTTATTAAAATAATATTCTTAAAACTTCTAAAATATTCAAGATATTAAATGAAAATGATTCAATAAAAAATAATATAATATCTTATATTTTTTTCAATTGACCTCTAAAAAATGAATTTTAAGTCACTCTCCTCTTAAATTAATATAATTTAATGACAAAAATGAATTTATTTTTTTAGTGTCAAATTTAACTAGAAAAATATTTAAAAAATATGCATAGCGAGTCTATGCAGAACGGATGAGACAAATAAAAAAAATATATTATGTGGGGTGAAACGAAATGGATTAAAACTTTTAACCGATTAAGCTTCGATCCGCCCCGCACCGCTCGGCTGCCAATCTAAAAATAAAAAATTATTGCACTAAAATGGGGACCATATATGTACCTAAGAAAATACAAAAACGAAAAAGGAAATAATGAAGAAAACTAGTTAATTGGTGTCAATTTCGATAGTCTTTGTTATGTTCCACCTCAATAATTGTTTTCCACAGGAACAGTAGGCCATGTGAGTACGTGAAATAGAAGTTTTTTGGGTTGTTATCTTTGGAATTTGAATGATTGTTAAATTTTGACATGACTTTTCAACACTAACGAAAATTGACAAAGAAGAAATTAAATAAGTAGTATTTACTTTTGCATGTTTATTAACCAATGACATAACACGAGTGTGTGTTCTCTAGTCATGTGGTTAAGAGTACGTCATCTCAAAATAATTAAAGATTGTTTGGATTTAAAAAAATATTAGCTTTTAAGTTAAAAAATTAAAAGTGGAAAGAGATCTATTTTTTGTTTATAACTTTTTAAAGTCTGTTAAAGAATGACAAAAGTCCCACATCGGTGGTTAATGAGATGGGTGGACTCCTTATAAGGAGTGTGAGTTAGGCCTAAGACCTAATTTCACATGGTATCAAAGCAGGGCCCGTCTCACCCGATGCTGGGGTCCCCAAAATTAAAATTGCCCACGCACCAGATGCTAAGCACTGGGTCCTCCTCCCTTTGAGCTAGCTTTTGGGGTGTGAGTTAGGCCTAAGACCTAATTTCACAAAGTCATTTTAAGTTGTATTTAAATTATTTTTATATTTGTCAAATATTTTAAAAAATTTAAAAATAAGTTTGATCAACTTTTAAGTCAATCCAAGCATTATTTTGATTTCACAATAAGTTATCACATGATAAGTTATTCCACCATGTATGAAGGATAACTTATTCTATCACTAAGGTATAAATTATAGGATAAATAATCTCAAAATTGTCTAATACCTCTAACCAAACGCAAAATAAAATAGTCCTACATTTTATCCCTAAAATAACTATACTTCACACCACATATCAAACCACTAGTTAATAATAAGTGGAGGATGGTTACCTTATTAAGATGAGTAAGATTAGTAATTTAAGAAATAGCTTCCTTATATGTATTTTTTCAAGATGAAAATATTATTCTATTTGTCCTAATTCATGTGACACATTTTTTTAAAAGTCAAACAATATAAGTTTAATCATGAATTTACGCATGATATCATCAGTTTTCTTAAAATGTAATTTATATATTTGTAAACTTCGTAAAAAGTATTATAATTCATAATAATTGATAATTCAAAGTGTTTAAAAAGATCGATAAAAAATTTACGATAAAAAATAAACTTGTTTAAATTTAAAATCTAAAAAGTATCAAATAAAGTAGGAGGGGGGGAGTATTAACTTTCATCTATATTATATTAAAACATGAAGGTCCTTGACCAAAAAAAAAACAGAAAGATCGTATGATCTTTTATGATATTAAAATTTTGTTAAGGGCAAGTAAAATAGTTTTTTTTTATACTTTTTGAAAGTAATCGTATGATCTTGTTGATAATTTTGTGAAGATATCGTGGATCATATTGATAAAAGACATAAAATTACCATTAAAATTGTTTCAAATTTTTAAAAAGACATTTTAACTTTACTAGTGTCCTATTATCCCACGAAACTATTTAAATCTTCAATGAATATATCATTTTAACTAATTTTAACATCACTCGTGTTTTCACAGCATATGGGCGCGTGAAGCACTGCTGATACAGCTTCATACCAATGTAAAATTGTCATTTGGCACCTCCAATATGCCTTATTGAGAAAAAAATGTAAAAACTCATGTATTAATTATTTTTTTTAACTTTATTAAGAATAATTTTTAATTTTTCAAATTTTTTTTCTCATCTTCCCTACCATCATCAGCTTACCCATATTTCTTGAGCATTCATGTCTTCCTTCATTTCTTTTTTTTCCTTTATGGCGTTTTTTTTTAAAAACTAATGTTATTGAGTTTCTTTTTTTTAAAAAAAAAATAAAATAAATTAGTTTAGTGATTTTTTTCTCTTACAAATCAAGATTGGAATCTGGAAATAGTTAAACTATGAAAAATTCAATTGGAGAAGGTGGTGATTTAAATATCAGATTTTGATTTAGTAATATTTGAATATTTAAATTTTAATTATTTAATAATATTTATTTCATAAATAAATTAATCAATAGTAATTTGATTAAAAATTAATACTACTGTTGCGAAATCTGCTCAGCGGCTCAGCACAATAAATTTGAAGATTCTTGCAGCAAAAAGAGAATGGGAAAGAACAGAGTTGAGGTGAAGAAGAAAGAGAAAAAAGAAAGTATATAGTTGAGGTGAAAAAGAAAGAGAAAAAAGAAGAAAAAAGAAATACAAAGAAATTAGATAAAAATAATTTAAAATTATTTTTAACACGTGACAAGTAATTATTAGTGCGTAACATATAAATATTTTTGTACAAGTGATATTGAGTGAAAAATGGGATATACATTCTATTTTTAAGTTGTTTAATAGGGTAATAGGACACAAGTAAAATTAAGATATCTCTTTAAAAATTTGAAATAACTTTGATGATAATTTTATGTCTTTTCTCGATCATATTTATATTATTTTGTACGTGATGATAACACATTAAAAGAATCCTAACTTTTTTTAAAAATTATTATTATCAAGACGACTAGTCCGAGTCTTTGTGTTTTAGCTTTGTTAAGGGCAAGTGAAATATGAAAGATCTTTTTCTTGATGTGATTAATTTGTTTTCTTCAGCTTAAAAATCTTCTTCGTAGGGCCATATCAATGGAACTTCACTAATCTATCCAAGAAAAAAAATGGTGGAAGTATTTTATACTTCTGAATATTATTCGCTATAATATATATATATATATAATTAAATTGACTTTCGATAAGCATAACATGACAAAAAATTTCAGACAGAGGGAGTAAATTCAACAAAAACATATCAATTGAGACATTTGTGAAAATTCGGTGACAAGTTCATAAATGCTCATATGGAGGTTGTGTTAATTATAGACTGTTTAAGTGATATTATTTTTCAACTACCACTCAAAAATCAATTAAGTACTTCAAGAGTTAACCTAGTCAAACAATGACTGAGAAATTTAATGTGCAAATAATAGGACTTTATTGCACTAAAAATGGGAACCATATAGGTAACCAGGAGGATACTAAAAGGAAAAAGATAAAAAACAATAGAAATAAATATAAAAATTGTTAATTGGGGTGTCTATCTTTTCTTGTAGGCCATACCAAAAGACTTTTCTTAATGCAAGTCTTTGTTATGTTCCGCTCAATAATTCCTCTTGGCCATATAGACTAAAGACTTATGTGATTCGAATTTTTGGATGATTTTTTGTTAATTTTGAACTGACTTTTCAACAATAAAAAAAGAAAAATGAAAAGGAAAAAAAAATGTATATACTTTTGCATGTTTATTAACTAATGATATAAGAGGTATTTTCTCTTACGACATCAACTTTTTTCCCGTTTAATAATGTTGTGGATCCCATCATTTGAATATTATTGCATATGAGTGACGATGACACATCAAATGAGAGTAGTGTATTTCAGGTAACCAAACAAATAATTAGAGATCTCAGGGTTATGCTTTTAGTATGAAGAGATCTTCGTTCGTTTTAGTATAGATACGAGATATTAAATGGGAAATAAAAAAGCAAAAGATTCAAAACAAACAAAAAGAGGAAGCAAAGTTCACTCAACAAAATATAATGAAAGTATTTTATAGCTTATATACTTCTGAATAATGGTTTCAGTTTGTCATCTACATATAATAAGGACATAAATTCAACAAAACGAAAAAGGAATCAGAGAAGAACTAATATGTAATTTATCATACTAGTTGTAACAATATCATCGTCCCGATGGATTCAAAATCTCAGAGAAAATGGTTTCACTCTTCAATTTGTCATCACTAGTTGTGGTCATGGATGAAGCACTGCTTGTGTATTTTTCTCCAACTTTATTTGAACCTGAAAATTCCTCGAATCCTTCATCTGTAGATATATTGGTATGATCATTCATAATCAATGGGAAAGACGGGCTAGTCGGATCACTGTTCAATTCCATTTTGTGACCTCTATTATCAGCTGCTTCTTGAAGCTTTAATATAAATTCCAAATTCCAAACAATGTCATTCATTGATGGCCTTTGGACTCCTTGATCCTTCAAGCAATTGTATGCTGCTTCTGCAAACTTGTTTAAGCACTCTGGCGCGATTTGTCCTTCCAAATTTGGATCAATTATTTGTTGAAGATTTCCTTTTTTACGGCTCCTACAAGCCCAATCAGCCAAATTCACTTGCCCTTTCGGCATGTTAGGAATTAATGCTGGTCTAGCGCACAACACTTCGAATAGCACTACCCCAAAAGAATACACATCAGATTTTTCTGTCAATTGTTGTCGCTTATAGTATTCAGGATCTAGATATCCAAAGCTTCCTTTCACAACAGTGCTAACATGGGTTTTTCCTGATCCACTAAGTGGACCGATTTTGGATAACCCAAAATCTGAAACCTTAGCAACCCATTTATCATCCAATAAAATGTTGGTTGACTTCACATCTCGATGAATGATGATATCCTTTTTACCTGTGAAATTAAATTTAACCATCATATCTACTATAGATAACAATTATTATGTTTAAATAATTAATCTTTATCTTTTTTACCAGTAAATTACTATACACACTTCAACGTGATATCAGAGTGAGATTAACCGTATACCTGTATGGAGATAATGCAATCCTTTTGCTGCGCCAATGCAAATCTCGAGGCGTTTCTTCCATGGAAGTGGAGCATTATCAGTATTGTACAAGTGATCACGAAGAGTTCCATGAGCCATGTAATCATAAACCAAGATCATCTCATTCTTATCATCACAATAACCAATTAAGGACACTAGATGCACATGCCTTAGCTTTGACAACATGTGAATCTCTGTTTCAAACTCGCGGACTCCTTGCTTTGATGAAGGATTCAACCTCTTGACTGCAACTATGGTTGCACCGTTGTCTATGTACCCTTTGTACACATTACCAAAACCTCCATAACCAATCACAAATTTTTCGTCAAAATTGCCTGTTGCAGTTTTTATCTCTTCTAGTAAAAAGTGTCGGCACAGATCGGATGGTAGTGATGATGAGCGTGAGCCGCCTGTCCTTTGGGTTGAGTCCGATGTAATTGACAAAGGGATCCATGATGACTTTGTAACGCTTGTATGAAGATCTTTTCCCCTTCTCCACCGCCGGAAAATCAAGAAACAGAGAATTGAAAACAGAGCAATTCCGCTAATAACAGCCACTGCAGTGATAACAGCAATGACGTGTGATGATTTCTTTTTCTTATTGTTGTTTGGTGGTGAATTATTCGGAAAGAAAACTTCAGGATTCGGCACGGAGAGGTTTCCATTGGAGTCGTTCAACTTGAAAATTTCTAAGCCATTTAAGATAGCATTTTGATATGCAGAATCTGGGTTAGGACTCAAATTAAGCGTCACGTTTTGCGCACCATCTCGGTTTCTAACGTTAACCACATAGTCTTTGTACACAGGGATTCTCCAGCCTTCACTCCATTGTATTACATCAGCCTCTCGCTCGGCTTTTTGGTTTCCGATAGAAATGGAAAAACTTCTATCGTTTATTTCTTTAACTTCCGGCTGAATCTCACAAAAATGGAGCCTGAAAAGATAGAAGAAGCCAGAGTTTAGAGGGAATTCCCAATCCAGTCCCGGGCTGTAATTGGCCATAGTCCTAGAGGTTGTGTAAACTATGGTTGGCGCAGTATAATTCGGGGTTTCAGAAGTGTAAGTGATGTTGGCATCATCAAAATGAGGAGTTTGATAGCCTAATCCAACAACAAATGCGTTATCTGAATCCCATACACGATACATCCCTGTATCCTCTGTGCTTGCAACTAAATTGCCTCCCACGTTCAGCCTGTACAAAGTTTCAAGAGCAGTGCTATTATTGATGTTATATGTATTAGTATGCCCAGTCAATTTGACGTCTCCATGGATGTAAAGATCAGTTGGCATAGAAAGTATCTCAATCCCATTAACAAAAGCATAAGAGTTTGGTGAAGGAGAAAAGGTTAATTTGAGCATCTGTGTTTCATCAACATTGATGACATATTCTTTTTGAACAGCTTTACTACTACTTGCAGAGACAGTGAAGAAAGCACTGAAGTTACTCAAGAGGGTTAAATTATTAGCTGTGACGGAGAAAAAAGAATCAGCTTTGTTGAAACCGTAGTAATTGGCAGGGTAGAAATAGAGACGGAGGAATATTGTGCCAGGGGTAACACGGAAAGTGTAGGTGAATTGAGATCTCATAATACGAACACCAGTCGTATAAGGAATTCTATTGACCGAAGGATCTTGTTCAAGAGCTGTGGCTGTTGTGGATATGCTTGAAAAGTCGGAAGGTAAGAAATTTGGAAAGTGAGTATCAGTATCCCATCGACGGTGAGTATCGTCGGTGGTGGCTGATTGTGCGCCACAGTTAAGCAAGACAAAGACTGTGGCGTTATACGGTGGCGACGTGGTAGAAATAGTGGCGGTTATGAGTTGTAAGAAGAGAAAGAAAAGTAAAGTAATGGTTGCCATGGGGAGTTGGGTGTAAGGAGATATTAGTTGTTCCAAGGAAGAATTAATTATACACAACCATTGGCAAGACTTGAGTGTTGACTCTCAAGGCATTTCCTCTTCTTTTATCTGTGGTTCATATGCCAAAGTTGACCCAGTCTTCTTCTTTAGTCATAGCTAGTGTTTTTCATGATCAGTAAATAATTTCAGATGCTGTAATAAGTTCTCTTTGATTATTACTTTTTGTTATCAAATTATTTTTTAACACTTTGTCTGTTAAATACTTGTGAAATGGTTAAAATTTTGAGATTAAAATTGTGATTTCAGACATTTGATGCTCTAAGTTTGTTGAATAAAATTTATATATTTGGAAACAATGTTAAAAATATTACTTGGAATTATATGGGTAATCAGGTATGAAGCAAATAATTTCAAAGATGAAAGATATTTTCAAGGGCATAGAAAGCCATCACTCACCAACTTTCATGTTTATTGCACTAGTTAAAGTTAATATCCTACCTGAATTGTGTGTCCTTTCTCACACTCTCTATTCTTACAGCATTGAATATGAATGTTTTGGTCTTCCTTTTTCTGGCGATGCTACTTGGTGACACAAAAGCAACTACTCCCCCATTCACTTTTACTATCTTTTGCCTCATGTTTTACCTTTAGTTTGGGAATAAATTATTATAGTTGACGGTAACTAGAGCCGATAAAATGGGCTGGCCCACCCAACCTAATTCAATTCTAACGGGCTAGAGAGTTATAAGGGTTGGGACGGGTTGACCCTTTTAATTAAAGAGCCTGTAAAATAGCAGTACAATCTAGCCCTAACCAGGCCATGGGTTAGCCCTTCAACCAAAAAATAAATAATGTCAACTCTCTTATAAATCACACACTTCGGTGAATACTTACAAAGTACATTTATGAATCATACTTCGGAGAATACTTACAAAAATATATAGTAGCCAGTAAGATTTAGCGGATAAATGTTGATCATTCCACCATCTCTCACAAAAAAACTAGCTAGTTTAAAAGATTTCCAGCAACACAAGGCAACCTAAATACTTAACAAATCTAAATTGCAAAATATTACATGACCCACAAATTAAAATTTTACGACTCTACTTCCGCTTCCACCATAGATCACATTTCAATCAACGTGTGATATTGTTTTCTTGAGAGATCATCTTCATCTACAATTAACCATACAAGATGATATTGCAAAAGACTTGATTTTTTATTTATAAAGATATTTATAAATAAAACACTATTAAGAATATTTTTAAAAATTAATAGCTCACGGCTTGCAGGTATGACTGGGCCAAGGGTTGTGCTAAAAAGTCTCTTTCCTAAATGGCCAAAAAAAACCCCAACCCCACTTATTTTGAGGGTTGGGTTGGGCTGGCCTCGTGGGATAAGCTCATATTGATCGCTCTAACAGTAGGGAAAAATAATTTTTTTTCTTGATATGCTAATAGTAACAACTAAAAATAAAAATATACTTTTAATATAGTGAACAAGTAAAAGTGGACAATCCTCCCTGCTTCAATGGTAATCTTCAGTATCCTTTGACGCGATTTAAAGCAAATTCAATAAGTTTGAACTGAATTTCATTAGATTTTTTCTCAACACACTAATTATGACAAGTTAATCATTTAATGTTTCAGATATAGAGACAATATAGTAATCATTCAGATGTATATTTAAATTTAGATATTTAAATCTTAATGCAATTAAATGAGGTCGGGCTTGACAAATTATCGAAAATGAGTAAATTAAAAGTCATTCCTCTTTGAGCTAGCTCAGACCAGAAACGTGAAATAGACATTAAGAAACGATTTATTTTAGCACTTTGTTGCTCATGTTTTCAATCGTGTACAAATATAATCTTAGTAATTGTTAATACCTTTTCACGATTTTGTTATTTCAACCAAAATCATAGTGATATATTAGAGTTTTGAGACCAATTGTAATTGAATTGGAGTCAGATAAAACACCATCATCAATTTGGTAAGCATTTAGTACTCAAGACACACAACAAATACATACAAGAAGTTCATTTCTTCAAACAAGACAAGAGAAGATATTATTAATTGGTTCAAGCTAGTAAAGCAAATTAAACAGGCCTTTGGAGACCATATATTTACGAGGATATTACATCATGTTTGCAACGGCTACCATAGGTGCAGTGTTGTGCGTTAAGGTTCTTATTATCGATGCAATTACCTTTAATATTTTCCTTACATATCTCTCCTTTACTCCCCGTCGCGTCGAAAGATAGATGTTGGTCTCTAGCATTACCAGCAAGAATCATAGTGCTTGTTTGTGATTCCATCAAGAATTCATCAACATCATCTAATGCTTCAGTTACTTGTTGCACCTTTATTATGGTTACAACTAGTACAATTAGGAGCATCTTCTTGTAACATTTTCTTTCCATGCTTAACATTAGTATATTGGATTTTGTTTTATTTTTTACAAGAATTGATTGAGTTACCTATTCCTTTCTCACTTTGATGTTGTTTAAATATACAGTTAATGCCCACACTGGGATAAGATATGAATGGATACCTTTTTTTTTTAATTTAATTGACTTGATATATAGTCTAGTCTTTGTTTGTCCATCAGCCATGTATGCTTGTTAAAGAATAACAAAAGTCTCACATCGGTGTTTGATGATATGGGTAAACTCCTTATAAGGTTTGGACAATCCTTCTCCCTTTGAGCTAACTTTTGATGTGCGAGTTAGACCTAAGACCTAATTTCACAATGCTCAACCTCAACTACTCGTCTTAAAAGTGTAGACCGTTGGATTTTCATCTCCAAAGGGTACAATGAGTTCAACCAAAGGTGGATCCACAAATCATTAATATCTCTTTCTTTTAAAGATTATCTTAGATATAATCATAAAAAAATGGCTCATATATGCCCTTACCGTTATAAAAGTGACTCATATATGCCCTTACCGTTATACAAACGGTTCACATATACCCCTGCCGTTACAAAATGGCTCACATATACCCTTCATTTAACGGAAGTTAACAAATTAGTTTTAAATTTATATTTATTACTTCTAATTTATTAAAAAAAATATTTAGGGGTATATATGATTCTTCTGTCAAAGTTCAAGGTATATTTTAATTTTTTTCATGCATAAATTATTTTTTGACTTCTTTTATTATAATTATTTGAGTTTCTTATTCTTATTTTATTTTTTTTCTTTCATTACTTAGTTTAAAGAAAAAAAAGATTAAACTATTTTTTGTGTGTGTATTGTAATTTAATTTCGTATTCGAAGAAAAAATTTGGTCATCTACAATAAGTTTTACAAAATCTTAGTGAAACATAAATAAATTTGATTATCAAAATAATAATTATAAATTAGTCATTGAAACAAAAAAAAAGTCAAAAAAATATGTTTGACGAGGATTAAATTTACTCATATGGGATTATATTTTTTAGAAAAAAATAATAAAAATTTAGATTAAAATTAATGTTTTCATTTCCGTTAAAGGAAAAGGATATATGTGAGTCATTTGTTTACAAGTAGGGGTATATATGAGCCACTTTCATAACAAGGGGTATATCAACTCTAAATGACAAAGTTAAGGATATATCAAATCCTTTTCCCTAAGATAAATATACCTATCCATGGACCCATACTCCGCCTCATTCACTTTTGACCACATCTACAATTTCACATACAAAAAACACTTCTATGCGTACAGATTGACCTACTGACTATAAATCACATACCCGCCACTGTAATAACATTGGACCTGCTTGTTTGCCCATGGATCTCAGATCGACGCTCTAAACAAAATTTATCACCAACTTGAATGCAGTTTTTACATCATACAACAAATTGTAATCAGTTTCACACAGTTGTTTATTCAATCTTATTAAATAAAAAATTATAAAATTGTATAATAAATTACTATAAAGATATTTATTCTCCACTTATGTAATTGTTTCATCTAGCTTTAATTTAATTTAAAAAAAATTGAACATAAATTGTAGTGTACTAGTTTTTAATATAATCCTCCCATATAGTACGAACAATTTCCTACGTTGAACTTGCATTTATCGATCATGTGATTGAGAAGACGAACCAATATTGTTATTTTGATTCATTTGTTGGTCAATATCATCCGCAACTATATTTTCATGTTTATAGACCATAAATATTTCATCACTTTAACAATCGGTTGGTATGAGTTAAATTGACTATATGTCGATGAGAATAATAAATTTTTAAAAGTAATGATGTGATTATAAATTTTACTTACAAAATATGAAATAAATGATTAGTAGATATATAAATGTAGGGTTGTTTTAACAAAATATAAACTTGTAGATTAATTTTTGTATTAAAATATCTCAAATCTTGATATGGAATGACCATGTAATTTTCATATCATGTTTTTTTGAGAATATGATATCACATCTCATGAAGTTATAATATGGAATCAGCGTGAAATGACATGTTGAACACTTATTCCATCTCATGCATGATACTATTTCCTGATATGGTATCGCATGGTCAAACGCCTACATAAAGTTTCAGATCTAAAGACAACATATTAATTATTCAAATTTAAAATATTTAAACCTTAATGAAAACACATGAGATTTGACTTGACAAATTTTTTTTAAAAGAATGAGTAAAATAAAAAGACGTTCCTCTCTAAGCTACCATATACCAGAAACGTGAAACAGAACATTATGAAACGACTTATTTTAGCGCTTTGTTGCTCATGTTTTGAATCGTGTACAAATAAGTGGAAATAATCTTAGTAATTGCGTATAGGTGAATTCAGGATTTTGTTATTGTTAGGTTGTGGAGCCTGATTAATATTTGATGTACTGTCATAAATTACTGTTTATTACTAATATTGTTAGGTTGTGGAGCCTGATTAATATTTTGTTATTATTAGGCTGTACTATTTATTTTCCATTTATTCTCTGTAACAAAAAATACTCTGATTTATTAATATATATACCCCACCGCCGTGAAAATTTACTCACGGATGTTATCACGAAATATTGGTTTCTCTTTTTTTCTCTCTAGATTTCTCATCTCTTTCTCTTGGAAGTTCTTGTGTTCTTCATTCGTCAAGTGTGTGCGCCTGGATTCGATCCTAACAGTTATTTCAACGAAAATCATAGTAATACTTTGAAGACATAATAAAGCATTCTGTTCAAACGAAAACACTTAAAATTTACAATAAAAAATCAAGCCATTTAGTTGTTAAGAGACAATAAATAAATAAATAGAAAATGTAAAAAAAAAAAAAAAAAGTAGTTCGTTTCTTGAACAAGAGTAGATCATGTTATTGGTTCAAATAAATAAAGCAAACGACACCCTTGGAGAGTTGTACATAAAATAAGATATTTAGGAGGATATTTTGCGTTTGCAGCGGGTACCAAAGTTGCAGCGTGTTGCCTTAACGTTCTTATTATCGATGCAATTACCGACTATTTGTTCATTACATATCTCTGGTTTCCCTGTGGCCTTGTAATTTAATCTTCCTGATCTAGCATTACCACCTGCAGCAAGAAGAATCCTACTACTTGTTTCTGATTCCATCAACAATTCATCGTCGTCCCGAAGACAAGCACCTATGCTGCTGCTTGTCCCGTTACATTCTGATACCGATTCCACCTTTATCACGGTTACAAGTACCACAAGGAGCATCATCATCGTCATCGTCATCCTCATTGATTTTAATCCTTTCTTCTCACTTTGATGTTGTTTTATATGAGATGATACATACAATTAATGCTTTTAATGGTAGCTGGGATAAGAAATGAATGGACACACTTCACTCACTCCTATATATCTATGTCCTACCTTCATTTAATGGAAACATACTACACCAACTATATATGTATGTATGGTGGATTGGATCTCAACCGTTGATGGCGTCGGCTTAATAGTGCAGACGCTTGGATTTGGATCTAGAGTGAGTTCAACTTTTGAAATTTTTTAAAATGTCTTTGAATCATTCATCACTACATTTGATATAAATATTTTAATTTTTAAAAAATTCAAATAATATCACTTAATTACTTACTACAAAGCTTGAGGTGCAAACCTTATGGAAAATAAAATTTGAGTAGTAACTGCTATAATGCCAGTATGGGAAATCAAACCCAAGTAAAGCCTATTTGAACCTACAGACTCCACCTAGCTGATAAGTATTAATCTTAATTAAATGGTTTAACTGATTTTGAAGGACTGAAAAATCAGTGATATCCAAGAGTTGACCTAGTCAAAGAAATTAAAGATGCAAAAATAATTGGTTTAACTTTTGGCTTCAATGCACTTGGAATAGTCGAACATCTAACACAACTTTAAAAAAAAAAAATATACTTCCTCCTCCGTTTAAAAAAGAGTGATCTAATTTGACTTAGACTTGGAACGGAATTAAAAAAAAGAAAGAAATTTTTTAATTTTATGGTTCTAAATTAAAGTTATGTTAGATGTACCAAAATATCCTTTAATCTTATGATCTTAAACATATCACGTGAAATATTAAAGTTAAAATGTTATCAAAAAATGAAAAGAATTATTCTTTTTTAAACAAACTAAAAAGGAAATTGAATCATGTTTAAAAAGGAAATTGAATCTTTTTTTTTTTAAACAGATAGACTAATATATATATATATCTATACCTGGTAAGATAACGCCATTAAAGTTTCAGATGGTACTCTGGTTTGACAAAATTTTAAAAAAAGACAAAAATAAAAATGGTTACTCTTTGAACTAGCTAGCTTATACAAGATATGTGAAACAGAGACATTAAGAAACGATTTGTTGCTGATACAAATTCAGGATTTTGTTATTTCAACCAAAGTAATAGTAGTAACACTAATGTTGAAACAAAACACTTTGAATTTACTAAGTATAAAAAGTCAAAACACTTAGTTGTTAAGAGATAATAATAAATACAAAATGTAAAAACAAGAGTAGATCAATTAAAACAATACATAAATATTTAGGAGGATATTACATAACGTTTGCAGCGAACACCAGGGACGCAGCGTGTTTTGTGAACGTTCTTATCATCGATGCAATTACCGTATATATTTTCCTTACATATCTCTCCTCTATCCCCCGCCGCGTTCAAAGATAGACGCTCCTTTTTAGCATTACCAGCAAGAATCATAGTGCTTGTATGTGATTCCATCAAGAATTCATCAACATCATCTGGTGCTATGTTGCTGTTTGTCCCATTACATTCTATTGATCCAATTACTTGTTGCACCTTTATTATGCTGACAACTAGTACAATTAGGAGCATCTTCTTGTAACATTTTCTTTCCATGCTTAATATTAGTATGTTGGATTTTGTTTTTACAAGAATTGATTAATTTTGATGTTGTTTAAATAGACTCCTCAGTTTGGGATAAGAGATGAATAGACACCCTTTTCCTTTACTTGTTTGTTTGTCCTACATAAACATGTCCTTTGTCCTAACTTTATTCAGTGGAAACCCCATCATCCACTACCTATGGAGCTTCCGACGGTTGGATTGGGATCTGATAAAGGCTAAAATCAGTTCAATCAATGGCATATCCAGGAATTAAAGGGTGTCGGAATTATCACTATCTTATAGTATTATTTTATATAAAAGATAGATTCAACTTTAACTTAAAAGTAGGCGTGAGCTATCTAGTACCATATTGCAATATGAAATCAAATGTTTGAATATGTGATTTTACGTCAATTTCATATGTGATTTTATATCCTCCAAAATCCATGATATGGAAATTTCATATCATGATGTGAGATATTTTTAATACAAAAATTGATTCACAAGTTCATATTTTGTTAAAACAAAATCACATTTATATCCACTAACCATTTATTTTATATGTAAATAAAATTTATAATCACATCATTACTTTTTAAAATTTATTAATCTCACCGACATAAAATTTATTATTTTCACCAACATATATTCACTTTAACTCACCGCAACTGATGGTTGAGCAATAAATTTATCCTCTTTTGACCACATCTACAATTTCACATGCAAAACACACTTTTATGCATACAGATTGACCAACTGACTATAAATCACAAGCCCGCCACTGTAATAACCTTGGAACTGCTTTAACTTTGAAGTTTGCCCATGCATGGATCAGGATTAGATCGACGCTATTAACAAAATTTCTCACCAACTTGAATACAGCTTTTATATCAAACAACAAATTGTAATGAGTTGCACAATTGATGTTGCAAGATGACGAAACGAATTTGAGACTCACCAAAAGTTGACATTTGCGTCGAATCATAACACCTAATCTGAACTGGAATTCATTAAGAGTGAATTATACCAGCCCGTAAGGAATTCCTTCTGGTATGATATCCTAAACAAGTGAATTTTCGGGGCAACAAAACCTATTTCCAAATACTGGAGTCAACTTAAAAGTACAAAGCAAAGACGTCAAATTGAAACACAGCCCGAAACCTCGACGGACAAAATAAAAATGGCTACTGTAATTTAACAAATGGTACATTTTTGCCCCCAAAAAAAAAAGATGATCAAAATTTCAAGCTGAAAAAGATGTGAACAGTTTATCCCAATTAAATCCAATCTCTAAAATTAAAAAGAGATTGCCACAAATAACACTCAGCGGATTGCTAAACCTTGCACTGCCTGTGCGCTATCTTCTGTAATCTTATTGGCTTGAACTGTGCTGATAACACCAGCAATGTTGCCCTGTAAAGAGTAGACAATACTCAAAATCATACAAGCATACGACCATTGCAAATAAGAATGAAAATGATGAGCATCTGAAAATTGTCTTCGTATTTTGGGCAGAAGAAATATAGGAGCATGCTTTGGACGCATCTGAGAGGGAAGGGTGGGGATGTAACATCTGTAGTAACCCAGCATAAACCAGATTGATTACTGTTAAAGTTAGGTAGAAAAATAATTATTTACCCTCCAAGTCACTAGTTTCGTGCGGAGCTCTTGCCACTGATGCACACCAAACACACGCTCCGTACATCGGCTACACAATGACAACCAAACAATTAATGAAACAACGAATCACAGGAAAGAAAATTAAAAGAAATCTCCAGCTGACAGAAGAGACAGTAAAGGAAGGCTGACTATAGAGAGCACACCTCACTATTACTACTTGATTCATTTGATCAATCTTGCAATCAAGTAACTTAGCTGTAATTGCCTTAACAACCCACGATTCTACCTCAATGTCATCAATCTGAAAAGAGCAAAAGACCAAATGAGCTACATGCAGAGCAGAAACATCAACAAACAAAATAATACAAGATATGTACCTGCAATGCCTGTTTGATGACAGAATAAGGAATTCGACTAGATTCATTCAAGCCAAGATCTACCAACGACATCAACCTCATTTTTGATATACAGTCATCATGGACAAGTCCTACAACATCAATCAAAAGTTTCAGGCCATAACCCCTTCAAAATTGATGGCTTGATCAGTACAAAGGTAAGTACATTACCATAGGTTTTTAATAATGCTGAATTTGCTGCCTCAAAATCCAAGTAAGCATCCAGCCTCTGAGTGAGAAAGATCTTCAAAAGTTGATATACTGGACCATATTGACCATCTTTCTCCAACTGGACTATAGCCGGCATATCTAGCAAGTCACACTGCCATATTGGAACGACACAAATCAACTAAGGAACACAAGAACGCATAAGAACAAAAACTTCATTTTTTTCTGATAGGTCTTCATTCTGATCATATAGTGGTCTACTCTACAGTAGTGGCAGCTAAGCAATAGCAAATTCAAACAGCTCCATCCAGAAAAGTCAAAAAAATTTAACATTGTAATATACTAGTCACGTCATTCTGGCTTATATTGTCAAGCACTCTGGTTAGCTGTGATGCGTGGAGTGGTGATACCACAGAACACCCATTGCATCAAATATCAGCTAGAAAGCTTGGAAAATTGAGATTTTAAAATAACTATCGGATCAGTTATTTGACAAGCCTTTCACTGATCTAAACAATAGGATAGGATGTCAGACTTCTGTTCACATTAAGGAGCCTTGATGGATTAAATTACTATGGACAGCTTTTCTTTTGTGTGTTTATTTTTTGACAAGTCTATCTGAGTTGTTTGTGTAACTTAAAGAGCAAGTCAAAACCTCTTCTCCAGTTGTTTGCAGTGAGAGAGCACTTTAATATAGAAATACCTTAAACATATCAGGTGATCTGACAAAATCGACAATTGCGCGGGCAGCTTCTTCCTTAGCCTCATTCATATTAGAAGCATCTTCAGACGAAAAGGTTTCCAGATACTTTGTAAGAAACATGAAAGAATCTTTTGTAGAGCTGCAAATATGCACGAGTATGAGAAAAAGCCACCATTATAAGCATAAATAGTCCAAAAAAGAAGTCAGTCCCATCTTACCCTTTGCTTTCCTTTAAAATGTTGGAGATTGCAAGAAACAGCTCTCTCTGATCTTTGACTCCAAGATTCCACTCCTTCAAGAAGTTATCCATCTTTTTGATGGACGGCAAAATGTGTTCAGTAACCTTCCCGGCAGTGGCCAACTTGAGGGACTTCAAGTAAACGCAGAAACGGCTGTATGGGTTCTCCAACAGATTGTAGAGATTGAACAAGCTGAAAGGAGATGAGAAAAAACGTAATCAGACCACAGAAAAAATTTGAGGAAATCAAAGTGATTAACACAAAGTGAGATACATTTTCAAGCGCAATGCGGGTTTATCATTGGGTTGTTGAATGATTTTAGCGGATATGAGCTCTGCCATCTCATGTACTTGGTCCAAGCTCTCAGGCTTCTTGACAAGGTTGCACATTATTGTGAAAACACACTCAAGATCTGAGCAGAAAAAAAGCATATTCGGTTAATCACAAAAGCAAAAAAAAAAAGGGAGAAACAGAAACTGGGAAAAGAAACATAAGACGACAATTGACAACAACTGGCTCAGACAATCAAATAATTGCTTTTATATGGCCAGGACCTATCATTATCAGCAGTTCATTGGAATGAGGCAGAAATGTAGTTTTACCTTTTTCAGAAGCTTTAGAAAATATTATATCTGCAGAAGCGAGCATAAGCGAAACCAAATCCAACCACCTTCCTTCAATCATGCATTTCTGGGCCTCGACACACAATCTATTAACTTCAGGCTCTGCAGTCTATAAATGGATCACCAATTTAGAACTTGTACAACGACCAAAAGGTCCAATCAAAACAATCTTTCACCAATCTGTTTGTATAGTATTCCATATGGCACTTACTGAAACATATGATTTCCGTGTTTCTTTCTCTCCGATATTTTAACACAATGCACCAACAAAATAAGCAGTAGTTTGACTACAATCAACAGAGATTGTATAAAGCATAATTGCATAACCATGACTCTGCATTTGGCATCAGCTTGGGTCGTTGTTGCCATAGGAAGCTTCACGTAATGCTATAATGATTTTGGATGGACTTTGAGGATTTCTTTTGGGTCTTTTAAACACTACTCCCTCCGTTTCAAATAGAGTAGTCTAATTTGACTTGACACGGAGTTTAAGAAATTGAAGTTGACTTTTCAATCTTGTAGTCCTACATAAAAGCTATATCATATATACCAAAATGTCCTTTTATGTTGTGGCTTTAAACATGCAAAGTGGGTGGAAAGCTGAAATTAAAGTGTTGCAAAGAAGGAAAGGGGTCATTTTTTTTTAAACGGACTAAAAAGGAAAATAGGTCATTCTTTTTTGAAACTGAGGGAGTATCATTTACAAATAACTCCTCTTTACGTAATTGTTATTCAGCAAGACTACTGATCTTTCCATTCAAAGAGGTCTTGCAAGTTTCTTCTCCACTTACGTACCATGCTTTTGTTTGCGACTAGATTCAAACACTTGGCATGCGCGCCTAACCCACAAATCACGTATTGTGCTCTAACCACTAGACCAAAGCCCTGGGAGCTGAATTAGTTAGGAGTCTTCCAACTATATTTAGTAGAGTAGAGGATATATTGCGACTTTTTTTAAGTATGGTTTCTCTTGTACGCTTCTCCAAGAACTCCAATGAGATGGAAGAAAAACATGAGTTTAGACTCAAGATAAGCATGTGATATTGGAGAACAGCAGAGCACAAAACTGCTGGCAAAATGAAGAGGGGTGTAAAATTACATATGGTAACCCCTAAAATTCAGCAAGTAAGAAGTTTCTTTGACAACCATGACCCACTACAACAGCTCAAAATCTCCATTGTATCGAATCTCTAATAGGGACAAAAATATCTGGCAAAAGTATACTGGCATAAATCCTAGAAAAAGAGCAGTTTTGGAATGCAAAGAAACTACAAACAACAAAAACATGCCCGGTGTAATCCACAAATGGGGAAGGAATGCAAAGAAACTTAACCACTAAATTTATGCAGTCCGTTATTTCATAAGTGACAACAAATCAAACTAAAACAAATAACATATCCTTGGGATTTCTTTTTCTTGTTTCTCAGGGGGGGGGGGGTTTATGGACATCTCCATAAAAGATTACAAGTTCAATTCATGTTTTTGCCCCTCCATCTGGATCAATACACCGACTGGATTGTTGTATTTTCTGGTACATTCTTATGGACTGGATTAGTCTTTCTAGTGGGTAGTCATAATTCTCTCATCACTTGAACCTATTCATCACAGACCCAAACAAAATAACCTCTAATTTTTCTCAGTGAGAGGTAGAAGTGTTCTTTAAGATCTTATTTATCAACACTAGCGCAAAGCTCAAAAGACAAATTATAAATCAAACAGATTCTAACTTTCTATTCTTTCTAATAAAACAGAGTTAGACATTAGGCATCCTAATCATACATCAGAGTATGATTTCTTATGCATCCTCTGCAGCCATTCCATATACTGTTTGGTCGATTGAGAAGTTCCACATATGGACAATCAAATTTTATATCCATGTATACTCCTCAATAGAATTCCTACGAGTCCTATATATCCAATCCACATAATTTGTTGGAGATTAATAGATGAACTTCTACTTCATCCCCAAATTACTCCTGCTTTGCTCTACGAATACTCTATCCATTTACCTCTTTTCTAGTCCATTCCATTCTATTTCTTAAATAAACTGATACTAAAGTCAATCCATCGGATTGACAAAACTACAAAAGCCGAGTCAATATTCTTTAAGAGTAACATCGAACAGTATTTACAAGAAGATATCAAACTTTTGAGAGCGTATCGTAAATTCATTTATAAGAACAGTGCTACTTCAGTGAACATAACTACGATAACAGAAAGGTGAAAGAAACTGGCTATAGATTACCTCGGCGCCGGCGTCCGCCCATGACATCTCTGCCGTAAATCGGACGACGGAGAGGACGGGATCTTCTTCAGAAGTAGGAACCACCGTCGTCATTTTCCTCGCCCGCGAAATTTCCCAAGAGGCAGAGAGTGTGAACAGCAAGCAGCGCAGCGGAGAACTCTCTTTGTCGGGAGAGAAGAAAAAACCCTAGATAGGGATAAAGTTGGAGAGTCGCCAATAAGACCAAGGGTAATCTAGTAAAAGCAACGTGGTGCTGTTTATTTTTATAGGGTTCTTTCTCCTCCTGTTTTTTTTTTTTTTGTTGGTAAAACAATTCTGTAATATTTTTGTTTTTATGAAAACACTTTTTTGGAAAACATACAAAAAAATCATTCCTAACTCACTATGAACTTTAAAATTTAACATTTTCAATTACAATTTTAACAATAATAAACTTAAATTTTTAGATGTACTTTTTTATAATTATTATTTTGTTTAACGTAATAAGTTATTTGATTGTAATGTATTTAAATTTATTTATAAATGACTTGAGATGTAATTGTGATTATAAATTGATGTTATACCTATGTTACCAACATCTATTTTTTTTTTGTATGTACTATTTTTTTTGATGTAATACATTTGCATTTTTAAATAGTAATTCTATTTTATAAATGACTGAGATGTAATTATGATTATAATTTTATGTAAATCTGTGTTATCAACATCTATCGTAAGGAATTACTAAATATTTAAAAATGTAAAAACTATAACAAATGTCGTAACTTTAGTCACACAAGCTCGTATCTCTTTTTTCTTCTTCCGCAACTTCGGTGGTTCATGTTTATGGTTATAAAATTAAATTGAACTGTAATTTCAATCAATTCGATTAAAAAAATTAATATTTGGTTTAATTTGATTAGGTTTGATTTTAACTTTTAAAAAATTGATATTATTTAGTTTGATTTTGATTTTACTAATAATGAATCGCAAATTTAACCAAACTGAATCAAGAAGTTATATATATAAATTCTATAATTATCTATAAATAAAATATAAGTATTTTAATAAATTTTAATTTACTTAAGTTTCTCATTTACTATTTTTTGAATTTCAACACTTAAGTTTGAGTCCAATTATTAAAACTGTAAGTCTAAATCTCTTCAATATTCATTGTTTTTATCTTCTTTGTAAAATTTATAACATAACATTGAATAATTTAAAGGTCAAGCTAGCGAAGATGTAATTTGATTGGCTTTGACTATGAAATATTGGTTGCTGTTTTTTATAAGTAATTTCTTAAGGTGTAATTTTATTTAAAAACCTATTAATAAGATGTTGAGATCTCGAGAATATTAAATAAACTTTATGCTATTAATAATAAGTTTTTTAATTTATGAATCTTGGTACATTGGATGAATCCCTTTATTTGTGTAATAGCTTATTTGTAAATCATTCTAATAATAAAAATCTAACTAAACAGAATCAAATCGACGGTTATTTTTCTGATTAGGATTAAAAATTTAAAAATTGATTTAAATTGGACTGATTTTGATTTTAACTAGTAACAGATCAAAATTGAACCATGATACCCCTTCATATGAATATCTTGAGGTTGGACATTTCATCTTGAATGAGTAATTTTATATGTATAGCATGTGGGTTACCTCTCTTATGTAATTTGCAAGCTATTGTATGAAAACGAAAATTTTATGTTGTTCGTACCCTAAAGATAGCGTGTGTGAACCTTCCTTGTTATGAAAAAAAATACTATATGTATAGCATGAGAAAGTAATATCGGAAAAAGGATCTAAATTGCTCATGAACTATGCAAAATAGACCACTTATACCCTTCATTACATTTTGGGATCAAAAATACCCTGCCGTTACTCTTAGGAAACCACAAATACCTCAAGAGTTAACACTCAATTTTTTTAGTGACGTGACATGCCACATAGGACTAATCCCTCTACCTAATTGTTGTCAACTAAAATTTACTACAAAAGAACTTGACTTTTAGTGGCGACAAAGTTGCCACAACATCCCAAGATATTGCCACTAAAGGTTATGAGTTATTTTTAGTGACGACTAAGGCTCCAACAACCATTCGCTAGTAAAATCATTTTTTTCTTTAAAAAAAATGATAATTAATTTTCGATTACAACCTAATTTTCTAAATAAATAACTTGCAACATCAATATTAAAAACACCCAATATTATTACGAAAAATCATGAAAATATTTCTCGATTCACATCTTCTACTATATAATGCATCATTGTACATTGTATACATTCACATATAACATAAAAATAAAACATACAATGTCCTCAAACTCCTACTTAATCGATATCATTTTTAAAAAAACAATGAAGAAAAAAACACAAAATAAGAATTTAATGTTAAAAAATTTTAGCGACGAATTTTGAGCTTTGTGGCGATTATTATCGCCGCTAAAGGTCTAGTTCTTTTGAAGTGAATCTTAGTTGGGAGTGCTTAGGTGGAAAGACTAGTCCCGTATGGCTTACCAAGTCAATAAAAATATGAAGTGTTAAATCTTGAGGATATATGTGGACTCTTAGGATAACAGCAGTAACATTTTTTATTTCAAAATATAATAGAGGATATAAATAATCTATTTCACATAGTTCAGGAACAATTTTGACCTTTTTCCGAAGTAATATTGACTATTTTCCCATGGTACAATGCAATTTAGCCTTTTACCCCATTTATCAAAATATTCTGGTGACAAGTATGTGTGTCGGGTTTTCTCGAGTCTGTCTCGTAGGCCAAGGCAGAACCGAAAATGGTACGCCAGTGCTCTCGACTCTTATGTGTTTCATCTAAAAAATTTCTGTGTTTATTTCAATTTCAGCCTTCACACAAGACATTCATCTTAAAGAAGAAGCTGTCGAAGAAACAGAGGCAAAACAGGCCTATTTCCTTATTAAATCCGCATGGGCACTGACAACACCATCCGCTACAACGCCAAGCGCAGGCATTGGCGCCGCACCAAGCTCGGATTCTAAGGATATATACATTTTAGGGCCAGGGCCTTCGAGTTTGGTTTTTATTTTTAGAATTAGCACTTCAATTTTTGATCTATGTGCAAAATTTGCATTAAGTTTCACTGTGATGTTTGCTACTTATTAAAAGTTGATATCATATTTCGTTTATCGCATTTATCTCGTTCTCACTTTGGTTATATGCTACATGATTATCAACTACTGTATGAATTACTCATTAAACCATTTTTTTGTACGGAAAGGTCAGTAATGTTTCATTATTGAAGGATGTGTTTATCAACATATATTGGAATTTAACATATCTTGGGCATTAAGGCAAGTAATCGAGTATTATTTCTGAACTCTAATAGTATCAAAAAGAATTAGGAAGGACGGTTAGGATTTTTCTTTCAAAGTGACTTGTTATACTGCAATAGTGTAGTTTGATGATCAACAGCATCGTTGAAGAAAAATATGAAAGATATAGCATCATTTTCACTGTGTTGAGAGATAGTCTGGATCGCGAATTAAGGAGATCTATTTCCTCGTAATGGGTAGATGAGTGTGTTTATTACATTCACCAAAAGTTAGTTATTGCTGTTATTATGCAAGGATGGTATTTGGCATCTGCAAGGATAGTTGTTCAACTACTTAATATGAACAAATATAAAAGGATGATATCATTTCCACATCAACAGATTAAACTAAAGAAAAAGTGTGTTTTTAACTCGCATGATACAGAAATAATGGGTAATACAGCATTCAGCACTTACATAGCAGTTTGAATCCTGTGTCAATTAGACACTATTACAATTGTGAAAAGAAGTTTCAAATTTGCAGTAAATGAAATCCATTCATACTTCCAACATAACTGGGAAAGCAAACTTTTGAAACTTGATGTCCAGTGACATCACTTGCTGCTGCCGTCACCAAATAAATAACCCAAGGAAGATCCACCACCAGGTGCTGCTTGGACCTTGGTTGAACGCCTTTCCTGCAATTATTCCGGGACAAAGATTGGTATCACTTAAGTCTTTAAGCAAGCCAAAAAGGGGCTGATATTTATAATATTCTTCCATTGGAAGAAAATCAAAGCCTAAATGCAAACCGGTCATGCCTATTGAGGCATACGAAGTTACGAGGCTTGAGAAGTTGAGTATTATGATCTCAAAACAAGAGTTCTGTTAAGAAAGAAAGAAACCAATGATCGAAGAATGGTTTCAAAATTAAGAAAGGCCGTGTGTTTTAGCATAGCAGATTGTAGAAATATATATTTAAGTAAATGAATGTGCGATCTCTTTTAACAACTTGAGCTTTTTGATATCCAATAAAATACCAAAGCAGCAAAAAGAGAACCTGGGCATTCAATTCTCGCGGTAACCCATTGTCAAATAAGATATTCATGCTCTATCTAAAGGTTTAAGCTTTAGATGAAATGATTACGCAAATTAACATAGATACAAGTTTGCAAAGTTTAAAAGCACTCCAAAGTTCAAAAGAATGGCAGCAGGAATCATAACAAGTTGCTTGCTAACATACCGTTAGAAAGTTGCCGCAGTTCTGGCCATCAGCACGAAAATAGTTGTTTGTGTTGTTACTGTGAATGCCTGCTGGTACATTCTTGGTGTTATCCATAGGTTGTGCAGCAGCAGCTGGCCTTGAGACAGGCTCATTAGTCGGAGCCTTTTCCTGGTTGCGAGCAGTCTGAGAATTGTTAGCAGGCTCTCCACTTCCAAACAGGTAGCCCAAGGAACTCTGACCGCCCCCAGCACTCACTCCGCGGCCCATCCTTAACGATTAATTTCTCTGCAAAAAAATCAAGCACGGCATGTTAATTGAACTGTAAAATAAAACAATTCAACATTATTTTTTAAAAATGGTTAGCAATTTCTTTCAATAAACATTGACAGGCACACACAACTGTGCTCAGCTCAACTACACAATAACATCTCTAAACAAACTCATACTCCATTGTTAACAATCATCTTCGTTTTCAGAGATCAATAAGCTAAATGTTCTTCAACACCTGCACAATCTTTTACTCCAATTTCAAAACCAGCTTTTAATATCACGTTCTACAGGGTGCGGTGCTACATAACGCCACTGTACGCAACTAACATTCTCAACCAAAGATCAAACAAATCCACATAACATACTACATTATCCAAATCCTGTTCACCCCAAGAAAAAGTTCAAGCTCCACTTCTTAATTTTGCGCATCCAAGGGACTAGGGTTCGCACAAGGTAGGAATCAGGTTACGTACATACTAGCCTCCAGACCCCAAGAGACTAGGGATTGCAAATCACATCCTTTAAATTGGAAATCACTCAACACAAAACAGAACACTACAGATCCACTGAGAGAACTGTAAATCTGACTCTTGAAAAGGGCTCAATATGCTAAAATGAGATAAGCAGATGATGAAAATCATACTAACCAAATTCCAGTATTCTCAAACTAATCATTTTCCCATTAAACTAGCACAAGATCTAAAAAACAACAATTCACATCGACATATGAAATCAAAATTTTAAAATAAACTCAGATTAAACAGAAAGTCACATCAACCAGAAAATCAAAAAGCTTGAAGAAGAGAGCAAATCCATACCTTTGGTATAATTCCGAAGCGATAGACAGAGGAGGGGGGCCGGTGGGGAAAATAACTAGCTTTAAATAAAGGTTTTAAAGAATTTGAATTTTGAAAAATAAAAAGAGTAATTATACTAAATAGCCCTATAATATTAATTAATTGCAACTACAACCCTTTCAATTCTTTAGAAAGTAAGATTCCACCCACACCTTATATTGTTAGGAATAATGAGAATTATATACGTTTCTAAAAAATATTTAGGTCCCATATATGTCTAATCCTACACAAAAAATACATTCATCTAACTAAGTTAATTTAAGCACACAAAATTTTAATTTTTTTACAAATGTCTAACATATTTAAAATGCAAGAAAACTATAATAAGTAGATTATAAATATAACTATTGTGTTTATTCAATATTCACTATTAATTTTGAAATACTATCTTTCAAAAATGTTTATTTTTTTCTTCTAATGGGAAAATGATTAGCTTGTAATTTAAGAGGACAACATGTTTTTTTTAAATAATTATTTCCTCTATTTTTCAATTTAATTTTATTGTATGATATAATTTTTGATGTTACGATTTTATTGACTTTACTAGTACTTTCTTTAGGTAAAATATGTTTTTCGTAACTATCTTACAAGTTAACTGTTAGGATTTATTTAATATTTGGTTGTAGATAAAGAAAATTAGATTTAACTAATTTATAGGATTAAACAATTTTAATGTAAGTTTAAAGGGTCATTTTTTAATTTATCCCTAACATAAAGGGATCATTTCTCAAATATTCTCAAAACATAATTGTGAATTTTGAAACGAACCGACAAAAAGGAGTGCCCCCTCATCACGTTCCATTTGGCCTACGGATGAGTTTTTTGTTTAAAGGAAAAATGAAAAATTAGGCGGATGAGTAAACTTATATTATTTAATTATTTATAATAGTTATAATTTGCTATAATTAGTATTCGCGATTAATATTATACATTAATTATGTGGGCTGTCTTCGAGTTTATATAATTAGTCATGTTTGTATATGTATAATTCGCCAGGATATACAAAATATGTATAATATATAATTTTTTTAGCCTATATACATATACAATTCACCTCTCTCCCACTCTCTGCCCTCTCTCGCTCGCCTCTCTCCTACCTCTCTCAATCTCGCTCGCCTCTCTCCTCCTTCTGCCAATCTCGCTTGCCATTTATACAAATGTATATGTATAATATACAGTTATATACAATTATATACATATACAATTCACCTCTCTCCCACTCTCTGCCCTCTCTCGCTCGCCTCTCTCAACCTCGCTCACCTCTCTTCTCTCTCTCCCAGTCTCGTTCGCCTCTCTCCTCCCTCTCCCAATCTCTCTTGCCATATATACAATTATATATGTATAATATATAATTATCTAACCAATATACATATACAATTCACCTTTCTCCCACTCTTCCCCCCCCNCCCCCCCCCCTTCTCTCTCTCCTCTCTCCTCTCTCTCCCAATCTCGCTTGCCTCTCTCCTCCAAATAACATGTAACTACAAATTGTAAATATCAAACTATAGCTATAGAGAATAATTAATTATTTTTAAGTGACTATACATATATATTTCTATTTTGTTTATACTTTGAGGAGGATGTCTAAATTAAGAGGTGTGAGTGGATTGGATGTAGTGGATATGAAAAGAGGTAGAAATAATTAGATAAAAAATGTATCGAGAGATGATTAAATAACAATCTATATATATATATAAATGAGGATCATAGAGGAGGTGATGTGGCACCTCTCTATGACCTCCATTCATTTTTCTTATTTTTCTTCTTTTACTTGACATTTTTTCTTATTTTTTTCAATTATTTTTTCTTATAAACTTATACCTCTTTAATTATATAAATTCTATTCTTAAATTAGTATTAATTATATTCATATCCCTCAAACCTTTCATATTCATAACCTCTTCAACCTTTCATATTCATAACTTCTAATTATTTAATGTGAAAGGTTATATTAACACTATAAAATCACACTAAAATTGTATATTATTTTGTAATCATCTTTGGATAGAGAATTAGTGGAAGAAATGTTACAATATTTGTAAGCTTTGAGGTGCATTATTTTTTCAAATATTATTTCATATATTACTTTTAATTAGCAAGTAAGGCTAATATGTCATCATATTTTTATTTCTTCTAGATAAATTATTTTGTTTTGTTATCTTTGAGATTTATTTTATGACTATAATGTATTTGTTATTATTTTTCTTGACTCTTGTATATAGGATGAAACGATAACATCAAGCATGAAGATTAGTGGATTTTGAGTTATATATATCGATTATTTGTCCAAAATGATTATGTAGGAGAATTTATGATTAAATGTAATTTTCCTTATTCTTTATGAGATATAATATTTTATTTTGTTAACTTTGAGATTCATTTTAGGACTAATAATTTATTTGTTATTATTTTTCTTGACTCTTGTATATAGAATGAAATGAAAACATTTAGAGATGGAGATTAATGGATTTTGAGTTATATAGTGATTATTCTTTATTTTTTTAGGTCCTTAAGAAATAATGTTTCTATTATATTATTTCCTTTTGAATTATTTATGTTTTGTCAAAAATGATTATATGTGTTTAAATAATTTTCTCCTTATTCTTTATCCTTTTCTTCTTTTGGTAGATAATTTTTTAACTTTTAATCAGATTTGCCGATTATAGAAGATATATCTATAATGAAAATGGTTAGACATTCTTGCATAATTTGAGTTTACAAGGAAAAATAATTTGATATGTCTAATCTAATTACAACTCTTTCTTTGTTGAATCATACATTTGATATTATTTGTTTATGTTCATGAAGATAGAAATCCTGAGTTTTTTTTAAAAAAACATCTAAGTTATNAATATGTAATTTTATTTTAATCTTTTTCATAACCGCGCAAAGCGCGGCTAAGTACACTAGTATCATAATAAATATAAAGATATAGTAGGTCAGAATATTTATTAGGGGGATGAATGTTATCTTGTTTGTATAACAATATTGTTGTTTTTACTGTCATAATATTTTATTCTCTGTTATAAATCTATTGAATTGTATGGATTGTCTTTATATATACTTAAACTTAATTATATTTATGTATACATGTTTTCAAGGTGATAAGAACCATTTGGATAACTATGTCTACTAATTTGTGACCTTTAGCTCAGAATAATATAACTATAAAGGAAGAACATATTTGAATAAGAAGAAAGTGTTCTCCTACATCTACTTTTCTTATCTTCTTCCATTATAGTTATATTATTTTGCGCTTAGATTTTATAACATTTTTTAATTATAATATTATTTATTTATTTTTCACTTCAATTACCATATTATTTATTGTTGTTTTCTCATTTCTAACCTGACTCCTTTGGTATGATAATTTGGAAAGTATCGAGGGTTCACTTATCTAATAATATAAACAAACAGATATAATGATAAACCTAAATTAATGTACCCTATAATTATTGGATGGAGATAAATATTTACGAACATTTGAATTCGTAATACAACATTTCGAATCTTGCTGTTAAAACTGTACGTTAATTTTTGCGGACTTAAAAAATGGGGTCACTTGATTGCCGAGGAAATTATGCATCCACTACAATACAAATTAAGTATATATTATGGACATGCATTATGTAAAAAGAAAAATTAGCTGAAATTTTGATGGAGAATAAAAGTGATTAATTTAACAGATCAAAACTATTGTATTCTACTAAGTCTATTTACACAGGGTTGGTAATACTCTATTATCCCAAATTATGCTAATACCATCTTTACTGATAATAATAATGAGTAATATTTTTTTTTGAATAAACTAAAAACTTTAGATTATAGAAAATAATACTTCCATCACTAAACTGAGACAAAAAAAAAAAATTGCTTTAAGTTCTTTTGGATTCATTTAATAAAAAAGGGACCCTATTTGTGAGTTGTGAGGTATACAAAATTGTATAGTGTATAGCTGATTCGGTGCATGGGATTTTCATGGAAGTAAAATAAGTGAACACATGTGAGTTGTCAGTTCCCTTTACTGGATTTTTGTCACAACTCACAACTTGGAAAAATGCAAGATAGACATGAAATCATGGTGGAAACAGCTAAGGGTCCCCTCCTTCACTTTGTTTCGGGTGGTTTGATATTTATATTAAAATGTAATTAATTTTATTTAAATAAATTTGATAAAAAAGTCTTTTTTATTAAAAAAATTATTATAATAAAAATTTAAAGTTAGATATCTTTGATTAAAAATAAAATAGTTTCGTGATCCGCTCTTTTGTGGTGGAAACAGCTAAGCTACTAATAGGATATTTGTTGAGAATATTGCATCAGTTCTTTACATAGCAAAAAGCTGACAACAATTTGTTTCAAATTTCGTCGGTGGCAGATGTGTCGGCATTCCTCTTTTGTCTTTGCCAGACCTTAGAAGTCCACCTAAGTACTGAAAATGTCCAATCTTTGAATCACCAGGAAACAGAGATTTTGTTTATAAATTACAAATCTGTTGTTGTGTATTGATAAATTTGCCTAAGAAATTCAGTACTTTTGATTCTAGATTGAACGTTTGGTTTTTAATTTTCTGTTTTACAGATTTTCTTTTCTCTTTTCACGTTTAATTTTTTGCTTATCACGTTTTACGTTTTTTGTCACTTTGAAACTGCTTTCTCTACGAGTCTTTTAAAGATGATTTAAACAGTTACTGTTCACTCTTATCCTTTAAAGAATTTATCCTAATTAATTAATTGGATAATTCATTAAAACAGATTGAATCGGGTTGGGTCGGTCCACATGAGCGATCCATGACCCAAATTTATATATTAGAGTCCTATTCAGAATCTTTTTTTAATTATATGTCCTCTTTAGGATCTTATTGGTCTTATGTATTCGTTTAGTCCTAATTTTTCTTAAACAATTGCTTGCCTTTTTATGAGAAATTTGTGATATATGTTGTCACATTAAATGATTTAACCATATTTCTTTTGTTCCAATTTCAGATGTGGCTGAAAAGGAACATGCTCAAATTACTCCAAGTGGGAGTTGGTAGAGCAAAAGGACGAGATCGAAGAGTAACCCGCTGTAAGATGTGCTTCCGAGGACGAAAAATCATACAGATTGATGTCCCAAAAGAGACACAAAGTATGTTAAGGAATGAAAGGACTATTCGAAGAAAAAAGGAAAAAGAACTAAGAGAGTTTGAGTCTTTGAGCATTCGAAGAAAAAGAGAAAATGATATAAGAAAGTTTAAGTCTTTGAAGATGGATCACCTTGGTTGTTTAATAGGATTCCTCCAGATCTTTGTCAAAAAATTTGAAAAGCTTAATGAAAGTGAAATTCAAGTTTCAGAGAGAGAAGGGTATGATGTTTTGCATCATTCCTTGCCAGAATACTAGAAAATTTAACTGAATAAAGTTATAATTGAAATTGGGAATAATGAAAATTATGAAAGTATTATGTAAAAATAGGAGTTAAAGTGGGTAAAATTTCACCCACGGTGTATCCACATACTCCCTGTTTTACATAATACTTTCATAATTTTTCATTATCCCCAATTTCAATTCTAACTTTATTCAGTATATTCTTCGAGTATTCATGATGCAAAACACCATACCCTTCTCTCTCTCTGAAACTTGAATTTCACTTTCATTAAGTTATTCAAAGATTTTTACAAAGATCTGGAGGATCCTATTAAACAACCAAGGAGATCCATCTTCAAAGACTTAATTTTCGAATATTAAAATTCAACATCCGAGATATTGAATTAATATTGCATGACTAAACAGGCAAATAGTAATTCGCATTTCGAATAGTTTTTGACTTAAAAAGGATCATTAACTTTGTGAAAAAACCCATTAAAATTTAAAAAGAATCAAGTTTATTTCTGGAGTATAACTTGTTTCTGACATTGAAATCTTAAAGCATTCTTTTTCCCGAGTAAAGGGAATTCTCACTGTCACAAGTATAGTAAATGGAACAAAGTAATTGGATAAACCGAACATGTACACCAATAGCTACTTTGGGCATTCCACATGGTTAATTTACACAACAATAAGTTTGCTACATTTGTGTCGGTGTGACTTTTCTAATAATAAGGAATTCAGCAAAACAACTTCCAAGTTTATGGAATCCTGGAGATCTCTACCAGTATCCTATGTAGACCTTGAGGCTTGGAGAAAAAAGGCGAGTGATCAGCACCCTTGAGATGAAAAACTCGTTCTGGAGGATTATTGCTAATTAGGTTTTGCTGTAAGGCTATTGGTATCGCATTATCTTCTGTTGTTTCTATATAAAACCGCCTAACACAACCATACTTGGAGTCGGATAGACAAAGCTTCTCCAAAACTGGGGAAAAGGGAATTGGCCTCATTGACACAGATGCTAATGCAACATCCTGCACACAATTTAAATGGTAAGAAGAGAAAGTTTGGAGTACTAACAAATGGCAATTTCCCCACAGCTATATACTAGTACAGACAAAAGTTACCCATTTTAAAACCCACATAAAGAAAATCAATTTACATCTTTCCCTTACCTTCTAATCTAAACCAACAATTAGCAAGACATATGACAGGTTTAGGGTATCCACTGAATGATCAACAATTAATGTCAAGACATAGGAGCCAGGTCAGGAATTAGATAAGACTCTCAATTTAACTGTGCTCTCAGGCAATGTCACAGGATAAACTAACCTACTAATGTGGAGTCACATATACCACACTCAGGAGCTCATATATTCAACTTTTAAGAACCATTGACATCTGCCCCAAAAGAAATATGTTGCTTACTCATATTGGTACGCTTTACTCCCTAACATTTTCTCCCGACTCCCAACTTGTAGTGCTCTTGACCAGTAACGAAAATTACAAAGATTTTCACAAGTTATGTTTTAGATTAGAAAATAAAAGTATTGCTTGGAAGAGTCCATTTTAGCATCAAGGGGAGAGCTGGAAAAGTAGATTTTGCGATTTTATGAAACATTAAATACTTCATCTATAACTCAAAGACAACATACCTTAGCAGGACTATGGTTGAATAACAAGTCCCTAAGGAGTGACTTGTCCAAATCAATAGCAGTTGGAGGCTTGTCGTTCCCATTGGCATAAATAAATATTTGAGACTGTCTCATAAGGTCATTTGAATCTGTCTGCAATGAATATGAACATTTGTTAACAACAGGGGAACTGAAAACTCAATTAGTCAAACAAGCAGCAAAAGAGATTCAACCACCACAACTCCAGATACTAAGGGATCCTTTTAAATTCTAATTCACTTTATTCTGAAATTACAATACCAAATGCAGTATCAAGAATTTTGTCAACCCAATTTCGAGAGGGACTGTAAACAAGTTAGCGTGAGGCAAGTCACCTTCAATCTCTCTCTCCCCCCCTCTCTCTCCCTTTCTCTCTCTCTTTTTTTTTATTACCTTGCCAGAGACAGATTTTGGGACAATTTTCATCAAATATTCTAGATCTCAATTCAATAAGCAAAACTTCTCCAAGAAACCAGAGATGATTCATTCACAAGTTTTCCTCAAAACTACAGACAGTTCCTGGAGAAACTATACAGGAGCACATAGTTCACTCCTTCACCTGAAACATATAGCATGTTTCTAGTGGTTTATCATGACGAATAGTGGATTCCTTGAAGCATGTCACAGAAAAACTGCACAGCAGTGACATCCCTAATTTTCAAGGCTTAAGTTTAAATTTCTCCATGAGTATATCATGGCATCTATGTCCTCAATGATGAAGCATTGATGCTGATGCTTACCGAAACATAGTAACCCATGTGAAATTAAGATTGACTTTAAAGCAAGAGCTCCAAGAGCCATTACTTGGTCTCTAGAGGAACAGTGAAATCAACATCTGTATCATGTAGTTTCAACTGTCATAGCCATGCCCCAAATATTCACAAGAGAAAACTACTTTTACATCTAGCAGAGATTATCTGATCACAAACTAAGATAAGGGATAAATGTAGATCACCTGAATAAATGAACAATGAGCTCAATAACCAAAGGAGACATGTAAAATATACTTACACGGACAAAGGCCAAATTGGGTGTGCAGTGCAGATTTCAAAAGAACCAATTGAAAGTAGTTGATCAAAATGACCAACTTTTACCTTTTGTGAGAACATATCAAGGGCACTTTGTCCACTAGTGAGCATTGCAGCAGCAACAAAGACAGCTTTCGAAACCTTAAGGGGATGGAGCTCCATGGCAAAGGATATACAGGCACCGCCAAAATCATGTCCCACCAAAATCACCTACATGTTTAAAGAAATATTCCAACTTTAATTCAACAATGGCAGAGCAAACATAGTTATGAAGGGTGATAAGGACTTCCCACTGTAGTTAGGTTGGGATTTGGAGATTCACAAATCTCAGCATTCATATCTAAAAGTATCATGAAGTAATATATCCAAGCCTCACTTTGCGACTAATTAACTTGCCCAATGAGCATAACAAAATAGATTAATCCAATGTAAGAAAACTTGTCCTTTCTGTTTTATCATGAATTGCTGATCTTCACCTACCTAATGCAACAAAGACTTGGCTAGGGACAGAGTACTTTAAGTTAAATTACACAGCAAGTTCCTATGATTATTGATGATATGACCTTTTCCATCTTGTTCCCCTATTTCCTGATTTCGCACTCTGGGTCACTTGTATTTAGTTTAATTTAAGATGAATCATGTTGAAACAGCTGAAGTTTTGCTTCAAAAAGATGTGAATGCTAATCCTTCTGCAAGACCTCATTTGAGGAGAAGGAATGGAAGAAGGTTGTTTATACTGAATACCGCCTCTTACAACAAAAATGAGCATGGTCTTCTCTCAATCACAACAGACAATGGAAAAGAACGCTTTTGCAGGTACCGGAGTTTTGGAACAGCTAACTTGGCAAAGAATAAAAAGTTCCTACAAATCACACTTTTTTTAATATACTCAGTTCTTATAAACACTCCACCAGACAATCTCCACTAGTGCCCAAGAATTAGAAGCATGTGGTTTTCTTTAAAGCTCTGAATTTCCAAAAGAATGCAAGATATAATAATGGATTCAGTGGGAAACAGAATGCTAGAAATGATACAGAACTAACCTTTTCTCCATCAGCAAGCTTCTCAAGAAAATCAGTGAGCGGCTGTACATATTGCGATAGGCTTGCGATGCTATTTGTGTCGAAAGAATGAATGCCTGAACCGGTTAAATCAACTGCAGTAACTTTAAATCCAGCTTCTTCTAAAAGTGCAATGGTTTTATACCAACACCAGGCCCCAAATCCACCACCATGAACGAGGACGAAATGGTTCGTCTCTAAATCATCAACCTTCACTTCCTGCCAAGATAGACATCAAAAAGACTGAACTTAGACAAACTCACACCATGACACCATAGTAGAAAGCAAAAGGACTGTTCTTCTTTTAATTATTTTTTTTTGGGGGGGGGGGGATTGGACAGCAAGAGTAAATTACTCTTAGTATTCCTGGAGCAAAAAGTAGCCCAATTGCCATATGTATGATCACATAAAAACAAGAAACAGGAAGGAAGCTAAAGTGCAATGAGGCTGTCATCAATTTGCGGTTTCCTGCTGAGTTACCTGGAACTACTAGATAGAAGTTTAGTGGCTTTAAGCGAATAAACCACTACAAATGAACATACATTCTTGACCAAGTCTAAGCTAAACCTACAAAATGGCTCAACCTCCGCAATTTCCATTTCAGATTGCGGGTAGATTAGTACCAAAGATGTTGGACTAAAATGCCCACTTTTGCAGAAAAATGAATTATCCTCACAGCCTCACCCACAGACCGGAGCTTTCTCGGATCTGCAAGCTGCTAAGAGGGTTCAATGTTGCCTTTGTCATAAAATGCTTTATATATAGATGACTTACATTATAAAACATTAATTGTGTGTTACATATATTACTGAATTTCAACAGAAAACTCACAATGAAGTTATCAAAGCAATGTTCTGGGGTTTAAAATGATGTATATGTTCAAATTACATTAGCAGCACTTAGTTGTGTTATATTCATTTTTTCCAAAACCTATAATAGCACTGTTTTTGTCTTCTTAAAATTAATACCTTAAGACAACGTTGTTATATATCTCATAAATGTATTTGTATTGGTTATACAATGAGGTAGTGTAAAAAGAAAGAATGAACACCATTTTCTGCTACCCTGCATATTACAATACTTTCAAGAATTACTTAATGATGCATTGAAGAATTACCAGCCTTGAGTTAGTTTTGACTTAAATGAATATGACTCTGCTTTATTTTATTTTTTTGGGCATAGTTTGATTTGACATGAATTTTTTTAGAAAATAAACTTGAAATTTGTGGTAGTAATAAATACATCTAAACATTCATGTCCTACAGGCTATAACACTTTTGGAACTTGGGATCTTAATCTTGTTACAGCATTTTGTGGCTAAAATACCTTCTCATCAATAATATATCGAAATGTGTGATTATATTTTTAATGGACTAATAAAGAAATAATGTCAAAGTAGAACAGAGGATCATCTTAAAATCTCACTGTCTGCCGGTGGCATTTCTAAATAGCATAATAAAAAATTCTTAGTATATTAGTCTAATTCTGTGACAAAATTTTCTTCCATTATTTTAGTGCATTATTCCCATGATGCACGGAAATCTAATCTATCAATTGAAATACAGCAAACTCTCAAAAGCTACGGATTCATCGCCCATAAATAGGTAATCAACAACGAAATACAAATCAAGAAAATGCCAGGATTGATAAGTAAATAATAGAAGTGCGAAAAAAAAACAGATACCTGGTTCACAAGCTGGTGAGGCTGAAGAAGAGGATCAGTAAGAGAGCGAGCCCTGGAACTTGAGGAACGCGGTAGAGGTTGATTCTTCTTAGAATTCGAATTCGGATACCGAAGCGAAGCTGAACGATCAAAAGGAACAGCACCACCTCCTCCGCCGTTTTGCATTTGCTGCTGTAGGAGAATCGCGGCGGCGAGAGCTCGCTCCTGAATGATGGAATCGTCTCTCTTAGACGATCGATTCCTAGACCACCTGTTGCTCCCACCGCCATTAACGGCGGCC
>NC_028638.1:55207672-55219035 GCF_001406875.1 Solanum pennellii | reverse complement strand
GCCGCCGATTGATTCGTTAAACGTTTGGATTGCCGCTTCTTCACGGGGCCGGAACTCCGTGATAAACACATGCCCATTTCTGATTGATTGATATTCACATGCAACAGATTTACAGAGATATGTACAATAAGAATTACGTATACGTACAAGTATTTGATGCTTTCCCAAAGCAGTTGAGAGTTGAGAGAGATGAAGATGGTTAGCAATACCACTATTGCTTCATTTGTTTAGAACTGCTTTCACAAGTAAAGGTGATAAAAAGTGTGTGTGAAGTCGAAATGAAAATGCCCATAATTTTTTACTTATATTACTAAAATAACCTTTTAATTTTCTATTGCCGTTTGCAAATAAAACGGGGGACGTGTGTATATGTGGGAGATGAGTCTTCGTTATGGGTCATGGTAGTTTTTCCATCAATCACTTGCATTCCATTCTTTTATTTTATTTTATTTTCCATTTATAGTTCTTGTCACTTTATGTAACGTTTAATAAATCGACCGGAGTTTTAATTAATTTATTTAAATTTAAATACTTTTATAAATTAAAAAAATATTTTAAAATATTTATTAGATAGTAAAGTTAACTGTGTAAAATATGTGATCTCTTTAAATATGCGGATCGATATGATTGAGGGCAAATAAATATAACTAAATAAAGTGATTTATGTTAAATGTTTAACTTTTCTAGGTAATAGACATTTGAGAACAAAAATAAAACATTTTCAATTTTAAATTAAAAAATATTTAATAAGAACATTTCATCATGTATTAGGACATAGATACAATTAGAATTATTTTTATGCTTTTGTAAGTAATTTAAAGTGTTTTTTCAAATTTTGAATTCTAAAATTCAACTTAATTGTAATAATTTTTATGTTCACATAATTTCCCAAACTAAAGGAATTAAAGTAATATATTATATTTAAGGTCAAATAGGCAATAAATGCCAAGAGAAAATTTGGGGAACAAATGGTATAGTTTGGTCTTTGGAGTGTGTGTGGGACATAGTTTCATTAATTGAAATTAAATTAGGAATTTTTATTTTTTTATTTTTTAAAAAAAGGTATAGAGTTTAAAAGTAAGATTTTTGCCAACCTTAGAGCAGTTTTTCCCACTAAGTTGCTCGTGTCACCTCACAACGAAAGCTCCTTTTAACAAACACACATGTTTTTTTTTCTTCTTTTTCTCCACTTTACATCTCATTTTACTTAATTTAATTATTTTCTTTCTTTTTTACTTACTCCTTAATATATTATTATTGCTTAATTAGTATAGAATTGGTGAATGAAAAATTCAAATTGGAATATATGTCATTTCATTGTACAAAAGGGATAGAAACAAGAGTGATTTTATTTTAAGTCCCTCATGAATCATTATGTTCTCTTATTCCTTAACAAACCAAAGTTTAGGTACTTATTATCTACTTTTCCCTTCTCCTTAGATATCGCTTAAATTACGATTATAACTTTAAAATATCTATAATTTTATCCGGATTGTATTTTAGGCCTTAGGAATATAAATGCTTTATCTCTTTTTTATTTTATAGATTTCTTGTCCCTACTAAATTTCTGGGAAAATAGTTGAAAAGAGCAAAAAAAATTAATGTATCGTTGAAACATATACCTTACTAGTTACTGTCTTTGGACTTCTAGACCAAGTTTAGATCTACTATAGCAAATACCTTTTTCTCAATTTATGCAGTATCATTGAAATTTTGATATTAATTTTTTTATTATGAATTTAGACATAGAGATTTTAATTTTCAAAAATTTAAATTATTAATTTAAAAACTACTTAAAAATAATAAAAATCACAATAATTAATCATTTAAATTATTAAAATATATATATAAAAATACCGTATAAAAAATTTAGATGACTCTAAGAAAATTCAACTAGGCCACGTAACTTGAGAGAATAACTTGTTCGGCCAAAATGTCACTTTATTTTTGTAGAAAATTACATTTAGTTTAGAAAAGGGTGTCTGGCCAAGTTTTTCATAGAAAAATTAATATTTACGATAGCTTTTAAGCAGATGATGAGAAAACAGATTTTCTTTGTAAAAAAATAAAATTTGAAGTGTTCTTGATATTTTTAGGACAAAAAGATCAAATTTACTAGACCAATTAGAAGTAACTTTATAGAATTCGGAATTATCCATTAGAAAATAGGATTTTTTTGAAGAAAAAAAAATGTTTTTTTACTTATCCAAATGACATTACTCTCACAAAATATTTTCAAAAAAAAAAAAAAACTTTTAAAAAGGAACACTTCTTAAAAATAAGTTAATGTTGATAGCTTAGTCCACAAGCTACAAGTTTAACCAACACTTCTGGCATCATTCTGTCCATCAATAAATTATTTATCTGTTAATTAAATTAATGAAAGAAAACAGCTTACACGTGACGAATTAGATTAAAATAAAAATGATATTAATTCATTTTTAATCAGACAGATATAAAGTTATTTTCGATCTATACACAAATACAAATCAAATAATAAATATCAAATAAAAAATGTTAGGTTTCGATTCTACGTCAAACATTTAAAGAAACAATAAAAGCTCTATAATTCTTTATGCTGGTAGCTAGAGATTTGAGTATTATTAACTAACGAAATCGTCTGTGCGTTTGAGCGTTCATTTAGCCGTTTCTTCAAATAGGTGGTAGGTTGTTTGGCAACCCATTTCATTGTACGGCCTAATTATGATTTATGGGGGGCAATTGAACTAACTCATTTATAGTTGCTAGATCTAGGTAGTGGTTGAATAATGGCTCATGATACTTTTTCCTATTTTCTTTTATTCACTAAAATATACATATGCTAATAATGATGTACACAATGTTGTATTGATTAAAGGAATTGTTTCATTATTGCGATCATCCATCAATTTTTATACATTTGTTCATTAAATTGAGTGTGTGAGAGTAAAATCGGCTAGTTCTTTTTCGTATTTGACGATAATAGTGTCAAGACCGTTAATAAGGATAACATTCGAGGATTAAGTGACATATCTTGATATCAAAGTCGGTCATTCGGAAGGACAAGCGTAAAATATGATAGAAAGATAAGAAAATACGTTATTAATTGTTTATCCTCATTTCTGTTCAATATCGTCGGATCATGAAAATTATAATCCTTAAGAATACTTAATCTGATCTAAATATATGTCAAAAGGATTCAACATTTTTTTCTAAAGCGAAATTACGTGCGCAAAAACTAACAAAATTTATTTTAATAAAAACCATCCGAAAAAATATATATAATATATTTCATATTCTTGATCGCATCCCACAAAAAAATATGGGTGTATATATAGACGAAAAGGATTAATGAAGTTTTAGAATAGATGAATGAATGTTGTCATAATTTTAATTACGGTTAGAAATGAATTAAAGGCTCATTGATATGGTTATTATAACACATTGATAATTGAATATTAATAATTAATTCTTTCATAGTAATATCTAATTAATAAATTTGAATGTATATTTGTAGTCAAATATAGCATTAACTATATTCTCAAATTTTCAAACATCACATATTTTCTCAAGCATCAAAATACTCAAAATTGCGCATTATTTATTTCTCAAAAACACTCAATATCCAAACAATTACACGTTATTGATTTCAAATCAAAACAATTACACGTTATTGATTTCAATAATGATAGTTTTCTTGCCTTTTCACCTAAACAAGGCATGAAAGTTGTGGAAACGCTAGCTAGTGGTAACCACTTACATACTTAAAGGCTATCCCATAGTTTTTTTCTTTTTCTTTTTTCTATTTAGTTCAATTCCAAATTACACAATGTATATATATCCAATAACAAAATCACCTCATTTTCCATCTTTTGGTTGCTTAGAAGGTCTCCCCCTCTTTAGGTATTTTAGATTAATCACTTGGACCTTGTTTTTCTTGCTGAAAAATTTAATTTTGCTATGAATGGTTGGCATAAAGTTATCTACAGAGAGACCAACAAAGATTGTGATAGAGTGGTAAGTAATCCTTCATTCTTAACCAAAAAGTCTCGGGTTCAAGTCCCCTTGTGTATGGGGTCGCTTCCCTAATGTGAGACTTTTCGATCTGAATTCAGATCTAATCGAGCTTCAATATGGATACCAAACACCGAATAGAACAAATAAAATTAAAAAAGAAAAGTTATCTGGGGAGAGAAAATTAGGATAAGTTTAGAATTTGAGAAGGAAATAGAGATGAGCGTTGAAGTTTTAGTTTTTTCCTAAATATAAGAATGATAATACATAGATTGATTAAGCAAAAAACTCTAAGCTTTTTATAGCTCTCATGGGAAACTATTTATTTCTCTCTCTTTCTCTTTTTTTTTTTTTTTGTGTGTGTGTAATAAGCAAAAAAAAGCGTACTGATATACAATGCAATATATACATTGATATATTGTATATATAAAGTATATACATTGATATACAAGAATTGCGCATACAATTTTAGAATACATGTATCAACAATATATTGCTATAAAATATAAAACATATAACATAATTATATTTTATAATTATTTAGAAGTATCACTATAAAATATAATTATGAATCATAATAATCATTTACATTAGGTAATTTTCTAATGAATATAAGACCATTAACTGGTTGGTTATTGCAAAGAATAATAATGTATCAACGAATTTGCAAGATAAATTCCCCTAAATATTACTCCTACCAAAACACATAGGCTGTTTGATTAATCTGGGCTTCAGGCCATCTTCAATTAACAAGCCCATAATCGTGTGGCAATTTGTTAGAGAAACAAATCAGTTCATAGCTAACTGATTTTTTACATAAAAATAAATCAATTCATAACTAACTATTATTTTATGACGAAAATCTTGTCAATACACTCATTATTTGATGGTCGTGTTAGATTAAGTAGTTATTTCGTTAAAATGACTCTTTTATCAATCATAATGTGGCAGCATGGAGTAAGTGAAAGGTTCGTGGTGATGGTTATAAAAGTAAATTGAATCGTGATTCAAATCAATCGGTTAATTGAGGATTTTTCACATATTTAAAAATAGCATAATTATTCTCTATAATTATAGTTTGGTGGTTAAATTGTTGTGAAAATCTTAAAGTCATGGTTTCTAGTCATACTATCCTCATAATTATATTATTTACTACAACTATTGACACCCTTTAATAACAATCCTGGGTCCGCCGCTACAATTGAGAGAGGGCAGAGAATGGGAAAGAGGTGAATTGTATATGTATATCAGTTAGATAACTGTATATATACATATGTATTTGTATAATACATATACAAACGTGACTAATTTATACAAACTCAAAGTTAGCCCACGTGATTAACGTATAATGTTAGCCACAAGTGATAATTATAGAAACTATAACTATGATGAATAATTAAGTAGTATAAGTTTGCTTAGCCGCGTAATTTTCCCTACTCAAAATTTGTTATAGTTTAATATAATTAACTCATATAAATATTGTTTTTTCTTTGAAATCTTTCCTATAGACAAGACCATTAACATGTTGGTTAGTATAAATTTAAGGAATCCCATAGTGTAATACAATAATTACATTTTATCCCGACAAATTTAGTATTTACTAATAATTCCTTAAAATTGTTGTGGCGTGATACATTAGTATGTTGTGATACATGGTAAATGATACACAGTAACTTAAAACTGTTAAGATTAAAAGGGGGAAAAAATGGAATATTTAAATTTGTTATCTAAATCAGCTTAAATTACGGTAACAATTCATTAATAAGCATTAATTCAGCACGTAATTGGTTAACAATTTCAAATTTTGAAAATTCAAGATTATATCATCTAGTTTGAAGACATTTTTATGAACATCCAGTTATTAAACTTATTGACTGATACATGATAACAATTTTGAAAAACTCGTGATACATAGAAAATCATATGATACACATCAAATTCATGTATCAATGCATCGTCTAAAAACTATAACACACTGAGTCGATATGTATCAGCAAGCACACTTGATGGCGCAGTTATCAAACTTATTGACTGATACATGATAACAATTTTCAAAAACTCTTGATACATAGGAAATCATATGATACACATCTAATTCATGTATCAATGCATCGACTAACACACTATAACACACTGAGTACTTATGTATCAAACTTATTGTCTGATACATGATAACAATTTTCAAAAATTCATGATACAGATGTGATTCCTTTACTAAAATTTTTACTAATTTCAACAACAATGGTTGCTGCTTCTTTTCTCTTTTTTGGGTGTATTTTGTCAACATTTGATTTAGATGATTCGTCAAAATCTTTGTTTGAATCCTTCCTAACATTCATAGGATCATGCAAAGACTTTTTTCTATTTTCTTTCCAATTTTCATCGTCCGAATCATAAATCCTTCTATTAGTAAAAGTATTCATTAATATGATGTAATAGAACAATGAACAAAAAAAAAACGGATAATGGATTAAGAAGAAAAAGAAGACCTAGAGACGGCTGATGTAATATAGCAATGAACAAGAGGAAAAAAGAAGAAAATAAGAACAGATGATGGATTAAGAAGAAGAAGAAGAACTATAGGCGGATGATGGAGTAAGAAGAAGAAGAAGAACCAGAGAACAATGGTTCAATTTTCAGAAATTTCAAATTTTTTGAATTTTGAAATTCAAAATTTCATATTAAATATTGTGAAACGTTTTTAATTACAATTAATAATTCAAAATTCAAAATTCAAAAAGTGATTCAGAAGATTGAGTGTTTTAGTGGAGAAAAAATAGGCATGATATTGGGATAATGTGTGTTATAGGAGAGAGAAGGCTATGTATCTCTAAACTTCTACTAAAATTAAAAAAAAAAATTATGTAATATTTAAAAAAAGAAGGAAAAATTAGAGAATACTAAACTTATAGTTGTGTATTTAAGTTATTTTTCCTGTTGGTTAATGTAATAGCTAAATAGATATTGGGCCTGTTTGAATGGATCAATCCCCGCCCATCTTCAGCACTCGAGCCCATTTCATGAGGCAATTTTGCTAGCTAGAACCCAACCGTCATTGTGCATAATACATCTTTTTCAATTTGTGAATTATCATTAAATACTGTTTTCTTGCATTATAGTTTGTTTAGATCGCGTAATTACATAAAAATTAATACATAATCGTCTTTTTTCTTTTTAGATAAAAAACTACATAGAAAAAAAAGGGGGGACATATGTCCACACAAGTGAGTATAATTGGAGTATGATTATTATGATGATAATGTTAATCATTTGAGTGGATGATAATAGGGGATATGCTCCACAATATATATATTATAATAGAGGATGCCATCTCATAAATATTCATGCTAGTTATAATCTATATGAAACAAGGAGATTTACATGGGCCTCTTAGCATTATTTGTTACAACTTTGTGGAAGTAGGGAATAAGTTTTACAAACAGCCAAAAAAAAAAAAGAAGAGGAAGAAATGAGCCAAATTCAATTATACATGTATCTCCATGCTCAACTCTGTAAGTAGGTCATATAGTACTACATTACAAGTCTAGCATTATTATTTTTTGGAATATTTTTCTTAAAATTATATGGTTTTCATGTTCTTTGGAGTTGTATGCATTTTTGTCATTTGGAAAAAAAGAGAGAGGAGGAAAAACAAATGAGTTGTGTACTTGCATGTACTAATTTTCTTTTTATTTATTTATGAATTCGATTTTCTAATTTTTTCTATTGTATTTTTTATTTTTAGGGTTACAAATTTCAATCATCCAACACTTGCATAATATTATTATTTTTGTTGTCTAAAAAGCAAGACTTTGTGGTTCAAATATATACTTTGGTAAATCTCCTTGTCCCTTATACAATATCCTCAAAATCATGATATACGAGTTCTAGGGTGCAAACTGGCAAAAATGTATCAAAAAATGTGTATGTTTCAATTCAAGTGTCTTGATTTAACTGAATAAGTAAATTTTTAATTTTGTGGTATCAATTTAGAAATATATAAATCCTTTGAATCCCGCATTCTTAAAACTTGCCTTTAGAATATTGATATTGAAAACTTACTAAAGAAGAAGGAAAATATTATTTTTGAAATAAACTCAAAAGGAAAATAAAACGCGTTAAATTGAGCGGGAAAGAATATTGATTTCCAAAAAAAAAAGATGTAGAAATAAACGGACATAGCAACGTCAACATGGTCCAAAATATTGAAAAACAATGCAACTTCATCATCTACTCCTACTATTTGATTTGCAGTACAAAAATCCTACATCATGACTTTTTTGCTCACAATTGTCATCAATTATTGATGTTTACGTATAGTTCTCCTCAATTTCATTATTTTCATCATTTTTCATCTTTAGTACAATATTAGTTGATACTATATATGGTAGTTTAATTTACACTTTGAAATTCAAATTATCGATCATGACCTCATTCCTGACCTACCCTCAACATTTATATTTGTAAAATTTCTAGGAATATAATCTGAATAAAAACAGAACGTGACAGTGGGTAATAATTAAGGTACTAGGATCATGTGAGTTATTGATTAAATTAATGATGACATATTTTGAAGACATGAGAAAAGGAGCCAATTGACACTTCAAATACTATATTTTACTCCAACTTAATTTAGCAGTCTAACTGCGTGTTAAATCAAACTCAATAATTTTTATTTAAATAATATGATATTTGATTTTTTTTCTATTAAATATACATACATTAAGTTAAAATTAATTATTCTAACGATCTAAATTTATAAAATTGAAATTTTGATTGGACGTACGAAACTAGATTGTAATATTTGCACATGTAAAGGAGGGATGTTATGAGTTGGTTTTATCTTTCTGACAGAGAGAGGGCGCAGATCCCAAAAGAGAGGAGATATGGGAGGAAGGTTTTCATCACAATGGGATATCAGTATGGATGACACTTTGCCTTCTTCTCTGCAATTTTTACCAACTTTGCATGTGCTCTCTTTGATGACTAAATTTGGGTTCCCAATGATATACAATTTGGATATTCCCATTTTCATTGCATCTCACCAACATATGGTTGCTCACTAAAAGGCCATGTATTTAGAATACTAAATATGATTTTTAACTTGATATTAGCTCGTAATTATGGTATTTAATTTTAAATATATATGGATAGATATTTATATTTGTATAAATTGAGTAAATATATATATATATATTTGTTTTATATGATATTTTACGTAATAATTTGGCATAATACATAGATTTGCCCTTAAACTTGGCTTCAAATTTTAAGTATGACCTCAAACTTTCACAGTGCACAAATAGACACTTTAACTATCCTATTTTTTTATAAATACACACGCGAATCCTACATGGCAAAACGCGTGTTATGCACGTTTTCTGCGCGAGTTATGACTATTTTAAAGGCCCACAACGGTAAAAAAAGCAGAAATGACAAATATACCCTTAATGAATTCCTTTTATATATATCTTTATATTTTCAAATTAAAATTTACCTAAAATCTAATTTCTCTTTCCTCCTCTTTCAAATCTAAATTTTTTTTCCTCTTTAGAACGATTTGTGCTCATATTTTGTGTAAATGGCTTCTAATTTTTTTTTGTCATTGTGGAAAAAGAGCTATAATGAAGATTTCTTGGTCTGCAAACAATTAATTTTAATTTTTTTTTACTTCTTAAATGACGTGTAACTTTTTTTAAAAATAATGACGTGTAAAATATTTAATTAGTTGGCAGTTATTGAGTGGCTCACTAATACACGTGGGCGCGATTGTATTTCACGCTCTTTGGGTCCAAAAATCACGTGTGTATTTATAAAAAAATAGGATAGTTAAAGTGCCTATTTGTGCACTGTGAAAGTTTGAGGTCATACTTAAAATTTGAAGCCAAGTTTAAGGGTAAATCTATGTATAATGACGTGTAAAATATTTAATTAGTTGGCAGTTATTGAGTGGCTCACTAATACACGTGGGCGCGATTGTATTTCACGCTCTTTGGGTCCAAAAATCGCGTGTGTATTTATAAAAAAATAGGATAGTTAAAGTGCCTATTTGTGCACTGTGAAAGTTTGAGGTCATACTTAAAATTTGAAGCCAAGTTTAAGGGCAAATCTATGTATTATGCCTAATAATTTTGTGTCTTATGTGTCGTTTATTATGTCATATAGAATAAGTGTTTACTTATTTAATTTTATACAAGTTTAAGTGTCTACTTGTGAACGCTCAAAGTTAGAGGACATAGTTATCCGTTGAAGTCAAGTTAAGGATCATGATTATGTGTTACAGTTATTTAGAAATTGACTGAACTTTTTGATGACAGTAATTTTTATATATAAATATTTTAACTTGACTTAAACAAATAATTAAAATATCTAAATTTTGAAAATGCAATCTTATCTTAGCTTGATTTAAGTTGTTTTCATAAACACTCTTTTAAGTTTAAGAATACGCACACACATATACTTGCATAATTTGAGATTGCACATCACAAAAATATGTTTATGATTCAATTTAAATTGAGTTAAAATATTTAGATGCGCATTCTCAAAATTAGAGTATTTAGACTTTAGTGCCAGCTAATTAAGGTCAAACTAAGATATTTATTCATGTATAATTAGACTTTTAGTTATCAAACTAACCACATTTTTCGAAGTGTATAATTTTTTTTTGAAAAAAAAAATCATCTTGAAACTAAGATATTTATTCATGTTTTTGGTCTTATCAAGAACATGAATGTACCAATAGAGTAATGAAGGGCAAAATTGACAATTTCAAGTAATATAGAGGTAAATGTAAACATTTTTTTTCAAATGGCAAATTTTAAAATAGAAACCACAAAAAAAAGCAACCACAATATGGTCCAAATTAACCACCCATATGGTCCTATTGGTGGACTAATTCTCCTCAATCCATCACTTGATTTGCTTGATTCTTATGTATCATGAAGAAATGTATCAAGTCATTTATTCACTTTTGATCCATTTAACATGTCTCTCCTTTTATTTTGCAACCCTTATATCAATAAAGTCAACCTTGCAATTATTAGAGAAACGTATCATTCCAGTGATAAAAATCTTCAGCGCAATTCTCTTTTATATGTAGGCAGATAAAGTTACATAAAAGAAATACAAGTACTTGGAATTAAAACTTAAAATGGCGCAGATTGATTAATTAGAAGAAGTTGTGTATAAAAAATACTAACATTCATGATGGTACTTTATATATTTTTTTCCTATTACAATGTTGATATATACATTAGTGAAACTTTAACTCATATAGCATGGAATAGTCATTGATTATACAACTTGAAGGGGATAGTTTTGTGTTGTTTTTATTTTTTTTGTGTTGTTTGTGTGTGTGTGTGGAGGGGGGG